>NC_133332.1:320683858-320828818 GCF_042186555.1 Aquarana catesbeiana | reverse complement strand
TTCACTGGAACTAAGTGGCCAAGCGCAACCCTGAAAAACAACCCCCCACCATAATCCCCCCACCCCCTCCACACCATAATCCCGCCTCCCCCCCCACACCATAATCCCGCCCCACACTAAGTGATTTGCACCAGTGCACAAAGCAAGGTCCATCAAGACATGGATGAGCGAGTTTGGGGTGGAGGAACTTGACTGGCCTGCACAGAGTCCTGATCTCAACCCCATAGAACACCTTTGGGATGAGTTGGAGCGGAGACTGCAAAAAAAAAAACAAGCGCAGAGGTGATCAAATACCACCAAAAATAAAGCTCTATTTGTGGGGGAAAAAAATGATAAAAATGCCATTTGGGTACAGTGTTGTATGACCGCGTAATTGTCATTCAAAGTGCGACAGCGCTGAAAGCTGAAAATTGGCCTGGGCAGGAAGGGGGGGGGGGGGAATGCCCGGTATTGAAGTGGCTAAAGGGACATTTTTTATTTTTTCAAATTACTTTTTTTTTTTTTTTTATTGCATTTTAGTGTAAATACGAGTCTTTTTGACCCCCAGATCTCATATTAAAGAGGTCCTGTCATGCTTTTTTTTCTATTACAAGGGATGTTTACATTAATAGGAAGAGAAATAAAAGTGACACAATTTTTTTTTTTTTTTTTAAAAGAACAGCGTAAAAAAATAAAAAATAAAAAGTAAAATAAATAAGAAAAAAAAACCAAACATTTTTTTTAACACGCCCCGTCCCGCCGAGCTCGCGGGCAGAAGTGAACGCATATGTGAGCAGCGCCCCGCATATGAAAATGGTGTTCTTTATTTAACAGAAGTCAATGCAGGTCGCAATGGAATCTTAACCACTTCAGCCCCGGAAGATTTTACCCCCTTCCTGACCAGAGCACTTTTTTGCGATTCGGCGCTGCGTCGCTTTAACTGACAATTGCGCGGTCGAGTGACGTGGCTCCCCAACAAAATTGACGTCCTTTTTTCCGCACAAATAGAGCTTTCTTTTGGTGGTATTTGATCACCTCTGCGGTTTTTATTTTTTGCGCTATACACAAAAAAATTGCGACAATTTTGAAAAAAACGCATTATTTTTACTTTTTGCTATAATAAATATCCCCAAAAAAATATATATTAAAAAAATTTTTCTCTTCAGTTTAGGCCGATACCTATTCTTCTACATATTTTTGGTAAAAAAAAAATCGCAATAAGCGTTTATTGATTGGTTTGCGCAAAAGTTATAGCGTCTACAAAATAGGGGATAGATTTATGGCATTTTTATTAATAATTTTTTTTTACTAGTAATGGCGGCGATCTGCGATTTTTGCCGTGACTGCGACATTATGGCGGACACATCGGACACTTTTGGCGCTATTTTGGGATCATTCACATTTAAGGGCAATTAAAAAAAAGCATTGATTACTGTGTAAAAGTGACAGTGAAGGGGATTAACCACTAGGGGGCAGTGAAGGGGTTAAGTGTGTCCTAGGGAGTGGTTCTAATTGTGGGAGGAGGGGCTGTGTGTGACCGTTCACAGGAGCGGTGATCAGTGTCAGTAGGCAGAACAGGGGGAGATGCTTGTTTACATCAGCATTTCCCCGTTCTTCCTCTCCGTGAGACGATCGCGGGTATCCCTGCGGACATCGAGTCCGCGGGGACACCCGCGATCGTACTCACGGAGCTCGCGGCAGGCGCGCCCGCAAACCGCTTCTTAAAGGGCAACGTACAGGTACGTTCGTATGCCTGTATGTGCCCTTCTGCGACGTATATCGGCGTGAGCCGGTCGGCAAGCGGTTAACAGAAGTCAATGCAGGTCGCAATGGAATCTTAAAAAGGGTTTCGGTATCGGAGCGTTTGCACGAGTACAAGTATCGCAAGCAGTAAAAACCCAACAGGGGTTCTAGTCCCTCCCACTCCATTCCAAAGTAAAGAGAAACGTTGTGTCTGGACGCACACTTTAAGAAAAAGCCAAAGTGCGGCACCTGGGTGACAGGAAGGCGGGGGATGTGACCGGACTCATCAGTCATCGTTGTAACGTTTTATAATTCCTTGCAGCTCTGAATGGCGTCTCGGCTATGGGGAAGGCGGCCGCTCAGACAGATGATAGGATAGTCATTGTGGGCCGGCGCTATTCCGCTACCGACCTACTCAGCATGGCAGCAAAGATCGCATTGGAGGTAAGATCACCAATCAAACTCTCCGCGTTTGGACTACAAACACCTTCTTTCCTCACTTCCATCACATAGGGGGGTTGGGGGTGTAAACATGTGCAACTTGTTTTCGTTAAGAATTCGTTTTTTAATGAATTTCGTCAAATTAGTTTTTTTCGGGAACATCCGAATGAATGAAAACTCGTAAATATTCGTAAATTCGTAAAATAGTAAATTTTTTTTTTTAGTTTTATTTTTTGTGCATTTATTTTCTTAATGCCACACTCAGAAAAAAAAAAAAACTAACAAAATGAATGAAAACTTAAAAAAAAAAAAATGTTATATTAGTAATAATAATACATACATATTTTTTTGGAGGCAAACCAGGCTTTCTTTTGTCAATATTGTCTTGCAAAAAAAAAAAAAAGTATTTTCATTTTATGTAATGAACATACAAATCTATTTAAAACCAAAAAACTGTGATCGGTGTAAAAAAAAAGGTGAACAAATGATATATAGAGTAGCGCTCAGAAACACCCAAATACAAACGTACAATGAAATTAAATAAGTAATTAAAAAATAAATGAATATTATGTAATATATGAGTAATATTTAATATTATTTATTTGTAACATTTATTTCATATCATTTATTTAATGAACAAAGACTTAAAAAAAAGAAAAAGTGTGAATTTTAAAAACAATAAATAAATAAAAAGTATACATTTTATTCTATAATTTGTCTCCTTTTAGAAGAGATATTAAACCTCTCGGTGTGGGTTGTACCTGTAGGTGATCCTATAATAAGTCTCACCTTTAGGTGCTGTAAATATCTCCTAAACTCGCACCGTCTGGGAGACCTTTGCTGTACACTGCGCCGATGGACATCACGTGTTGTGAAAGAAGCAGCCGCTCCGTGCCGTTTCTTCAATAGCGCGTGCCGTGACCGGCGGCTCCCGCGAGCATAAGGCGGGAGTGACGTCACGCGACTCCAGCCAGTCACAGAGCAGAGCCGGAGTCCGCCCCCCCGAAAGGAAGAGGGGTGGAGATGGACGCGGCCACCAGCGGCTTCGTTTTGCAGGTAGGTGTGACATAATGTGCTAGTATGAGATGCATGCTAGCGCATTGCGCTTTTACTTTGCAGGGGAACGAAAAGGAAGTAAAACCCACCAGTTGAATCCACAAAAACCAACAGGTGTGTCAGATGTGTGTCAGATCTCTCTAGTTCCATCCCCAGGGCTGCTGTTAGAAATCATGGGCCCCCCCCCCCCTCCCCAGCTGAGAGTTACTGAGGACCTAGCTTTATCAGTTCCTGTCTCTGCAGCTTCAGCTGCACAAATGGATTAATAGGAAAACGCTCTGAGGCTTCCTGCTCATTAACAAACTGAAGCATAGTAAGCACAGTTTACCATGCTTCAGTGGTAATGAATGGACTGGAGTGATTGGTACTGATCGCTCACTGTGTTCATTCAGGAAAGGAAAGGGGGCCAGCAAATGACATATTTACCGGCCCCTTCTCCCGCTCTCTATCCTGAAACATCCCGCCGTGTGTTCCCACAGCATCTGCCGGCGGGAGAGGAGAGGAGGGAAGCCGGAAATGCTTTGGGGAAGGGGCAAACAGGGGGGCCCAGGTAGAAGATGGAAAGGGTGCATGTGCTCGGACCAATCCCCCCTGCAGTGCAGCGGAGGGACAAAGAGGAACAGAAACTGGCAGCGCTGCAGGGGGAGGCAGAAGAGGATCGGCGTCTGCAATAAGGAAGTACAGGCAGCTCTTCTGCTCACCCCCCCCTGATAGGGCCCGGGCCAAGTACAGGGGGGGCTGGCTGTACTGCCTCATCAGCGGCCCTGTCCATCCTCCTTCACTAGTGTGACACAGCAGCATGCCCAAGTGTCTACTATTGGATTATTATTGGTCAGAAAGATTACCAATTCTGTTCTCTATCTTCAGAACAATCAACAGAAGGCAGCCGTGAAAGCTCTGGAATGTGTGATGCAGCAGTCCCCAGACACGCAGCAAGTGTTCCTCTCACTCAGGTAATCCTTCCTATATGGAGCTGCATCATCTCCAGGCACCGCCCAAAGATAGATAAATCATGACATCCGGGCACCAATGTTGTTTTTTTGCATTGCAAAGCACTGGAGCTGCAGTCAGGGGATCACATGTGAGACGCACAGGATCCTGCTGGCCCCAGGTCCATACCCCGGTACGGACTTTTAGTTATGGAATTGGAGGAAGTTGACATCTCTGCACTTGTGTTCTGTTAAGAACTACGAGTCTCTCTGCTGTGGTGCTAGATGGGACAGGATTCTAGCCATGTATATTTTTAAATCGTTACATTGGTGCAAATTGATCAATGGAAGGACACAATATACCACAACTGTAGGATCCCTCTAGAGCAGGCATCACTAAATGGCGGGACCGTGGTCCGCATCTGGACCGAGTCAATGCCCAGTCCCGACCGCCGCGGTCCCGCCATTTAAGAGCTGTGACCACCCGCCGCTGTCATTCACGCAGAGCCGACAGCGAGAGGCAGGACAGCTCTGGACGGAGGGCAGGAGCGTGATGACGTCACGCTCTCCACGTCATCTAAACACAGAAAATGCAAAGCGGTCTCTGATTGGATGAGGTAGAGAGGCAGCGTGATGACGTCACGCTCTCCACGTCATCTAAACACAGAAAATGCAAAGCAGTCTCTGATTGGATTAGGTAGAGAGGCAGCGCGATGACGTCACGCTCTCCACGTCATCTAAATACAGAAAATCCAAAGCGCTCTCTGATTGGATTAGGTAGAGAGGCAGCGTGATGATGTCACGCTCTCCACGTCATCGAAACACAGAAAAGGCAAAGCGCTCTCTGATTGGATGAGGTAGAGGGGCAGCGTGATGACGTCACGCTCTCCACCTCATCTAATCAGAGAAGATGCAAAGCGCTCTCTGAATGGCGCCCCACTCACACTTTGGAGTGCATTTAGGGCGCAGTTAAATGCATTTGAAAACTGCCCATAAAACACATTGTTTGATCCGTGGCATTCTAGTAATCGGCGTCGGTCACCGGTAACCATTTTCATTCGGTGTGTTTTTGTATTGTTAGGTGTTTGGTGCGCTTGGCACTGAAGGAGGAGCCTGAAGACCAAGGTGGGAGGTAAAGCAGGAGAAGTCCTATTCACTTCAATCTGATCTCCAGCCTGTGACAGCCTGTAATGCAAATCTTTTCTATCTCCCCCCCCCCAGAGACCAGAACACCGAGGCTATGATGTCCTATATAAATATAGGTAATGGGCCGCTCTACTTTTCTTTATCTCACCCCCCAATTCAGCACTCACCCCCATATTCCCACATTGGATTCAGCTGGGAAAGGGGCTGGAGCCTTTTTTTTTTTTTTTATTGTTGTCTGTGGCCTTATTAGAGAAATTTCCTCTCACTTCCTGTCACGACAGGAAGTGATGGTGAATCTCTACGATGGGGACACAGACACATTGTTAGTGGAGTAGAGGGGGGGGGGGGATTAGAACTTCTGACAACGATTCTATTTTATTGTTGTCTGTGACCTTATTAGAGAAATTTCCTCTCACTTCCTGTCACGACAGGAAGTCATGGTGAATCTCTACAATGGGGACACAGACAAATTGTTAGTGGAGTAGAGGGGGGAGGGGGGATTAGAACTTCTGACAACGATTCTTTTATTTTATTGTTGTCATTCGATGTCATGGGAAAGGTGTAAATATAAAAATGTAAATATATATATATGTAAATATGTATCTGAATATTGGGCTACACCCCAAAAGGGATTCCACAATCTCCATGGGTTGTGTTAGAGATGAGTGAATCCAGAAATGAAGTGTCACCCCCATGATATCCAAATTCCAAGCAGAATTTTTTTATTCTATTTTGCAAAGCCAACACGTTTCAGGGGCTGTAACTCTGCCCCCCTTCATCAGGGCCTAAGGAGATGAAACAATGTATGTGAACGGAAGGATCAATATATAATTGGATGTTGTCGGAGAGTTGTGAGTTTGCGGAGCGGCTGGTTCAAACATCCGGATGTGTCATGTGCTTTATTTTCCTTAAGCTCTGATGGAGGGGGCAGGGTTACCGTCCCCGAAACGCATTGGCTTTGCAAACAATCTTCCACTTTACTAAACTTGGACTTGAATAATACAGTGTAGAGCTTTAATTCTAACAAGCCCGCGCGTCCTACGATTTTCTACGGGGCGAGCGAACCAAAATTTTTTTTTTTTTTTTACCCTTTTTCTGACAAACCGAGCGGGATCCGGGAAAGGTAGGGGTTTTAGGGTGGGGGGAGTCACAAAGTGGAGATGCACTTAGAGTTAGGGTTAAAGTTCATATGTCAAAGGTCAGTTGGGGTTAGGGTTAGAACTTAGAGTTAGGGTTAGAGTTTGGGTTAGAGTTAGGGGTAGGGGTAGGTTTTCTAGGTTAGGGTTAGGAGTAGGGTTAGGGTTAAGGGTTAGAGGTAGGGTTAAGGGTTAGGGGTTAGGGGTAGGGTTAGGGTTAAGGGTTAGAGGTAGGGTTAAGGGTTAGGGTTAGGGTTAGGGGTTAGGGGTAGAGTTAAGGGTTAGACATAGGGTTAAGGGTTAGGGTTAGAGGTAGGGTTAGGGTTAAGGGTTAGGGGTAGGGTTAAGGTTAGGTTTTCTGGGGTAGGGTTAGGGTTAAGGGTTAGGGATTAGGGGTAGGGTTAAGGGTTAGGGGTAGGGTTAAGGGTTAGACGTAGGGTTAAGGGTTAGGGTTAGCGTTAGGGGTAGGGTTAGGGTTAAGGGTTAGGGGTAGGGTTAAGGTTAGGTTTTCTGGGTTAGGGGTAGGGTTAGGGATTAGGGTTAGGGGTAGTGTTAGAGTTTAGGGTTAGGGGTTAGGTTTTCTGGGTTAGGGTTAGGGATTAGGGTTAGGGATAGGGGTAGGGTTAGGGTTAAGGGTTAGTGGTAGGGTTAAGGGTTAGGGTTAGGGGTAGGGTTAGGGTTAAGGGTTGGGTTAGGGTTAAGGGTTAGACGTAGGGTTAAGGGTTAGGGTTAGCGTTAGGGGTAGGGTTAAGGGTTAGGGGTAGGGTGAAGGTTAGGTTTTCTGGGTTAGGGGTAGGGTTAGGGATTAGGGTTAGGGGTAGGGTTAGAGTTAAGGGTTAGGGTTAGGGATTATGTTTTCTGGGTTAGGGTTAGGGATAGGGGTAGGTTAGGGTGAAGGGTTAGGGGTAGGGTTAGGGATTAGGGTTAGGGGTAGGGTTAGAGTTAAGGGTTAGGGTTAGGGATTATGTTTTCTGGGTTAGGGTTAGGGATAGGGGTAGGTTAGGGTGAAGGGTTAGGGGTAGGGTTAGGGTTAAGGGTTAGGGGTAGGGTTAAGGGTTAGGGTTAGGGTTAAGAGTTAGGGCTAGGGGTAGGGTTAAGGGTTAGGGTTAGGATTAGGGTTTTCTGGGTTAGGGGTAGGGTTAGGGGTTAGGGGTAGGGTTAGGGTTAAGTGTTAGGGGTTAGGTTTTCTACGTTAGGGGGTTAGGGTTAGGGGGTTAGAGGGTTAGGGTTTCCCCTTGAAGAACAAGGTTAGGACTCAGGGATTGGAATAGGGACCTCCTCCAAAGGTCAAAGGTCAGCAGGCATGTCCCCCAGAGGTCAAAGGTCAAGAGGCGTGGCTGACCCACCCCCACCAAAGTGTTCCACCTACCCCAACTAAGTCAGGAAATGAACAAGTCGGGGAAAGTGTCACAAGGACAGGAAGTGAGTGAAAATCTGCCCAGTGGGGTCACTTTTCCCCGCTCTCGCTCTCTCTCTCTCTCTCTCTCTCTCTCAAAAACAAATGCTGGAAGTTCGGATATCTGTAGTTAAAGAAGAACTTCAGTCTGCTCACATTTGTAATAAAAAACATCTTTGCCGTTCTGATGCTTCCCTCCAACCACTTTGCTTATTATTTTATATATATACTGGGATTCTGTACTTGCTAAATATGCTGCAGAAATCTCCCTCCACTGAGTCTGGCTGCAGCCATTTTAACTGTGGGCAGCTGAAGCTGCTGCCTGTTCACTTCCTGGATTTACACAGAGGCACAGAGGCTCGCCTCCAGCTCTGCAGCTCTCATTGGCCCTCTTATGACTCATCCCCCCTCACTTCCTGGATTTACACAGAGGCACGCCCCCCCCGCTGCTGTCTCTCTCCTCATTGCGCAGATTGATAGCATTGATCCCAAACACACCTCCAAGACCACCACTGCCTTGCTAAAGAAGCTGAGGGTAAAGGTGATGGACTGGCCAAGCATGTCTCCAGACCTAAACCCTATTGATCATCTGTGGGACATCCTCAAACGGAAGGTGGAGGAGCGCAAGGTCTCTAACATCCACCAGCTCTGTGATGTCATCATGGAGGAGGGGAAGAGGACTCCAGTGACAACCTGTGAAGCTCTGGTGACCTCCATGTCCAAGAGGGTTAAGGCAGTGCTGGAAAATAATGGTGGCCACACAAAATATTGACACTTTGGGCCCAATTTGGAGATTTTCACTTAGGGGTGTACTTACTTTTGTTGCCAGCGGTTTAGACATTAATGGCTGTGTGTTGAGTTATTTTGAGGGGACAGTAAATTTACACTGTTATACAAGCTGTACACTCACTACTTTACATTGTAGACAAGTGTCATTTCTTCAGTGTTGTCACATGAAAAGATACAAGAAAAGATTTACACAAATGTCACTGAGGGGTGTACTTACTTTTGTGAGATACTGTTGTACTTCCTGGTTTCTTGCCTAGGCAAATTGAAGTTATGGATGATAAATCATGTAGCGCTAACAAATAAAGACATATATCAATATATAAGTGAATAGTGCAAAAATCAATTATACAGAAATGACAGAAATGAAGATGTGAAAAGTCCAATAGATGTGAAAGTCCTGAGAAGGGCCATATGCGTCAACCACCAAATGATGATAAATCACAGATAGAATAGGCTGGCACTGTCCGGCATCAAGGATGGTACAACTTCAACCAAAAAAGGGAGAAGTATATCTACTCTTACCGGAACAGGTGGACTCGAGCGTCAGCGACGAGTCATAAAGGCAAAGATGCCGAAATCGGCGGATCAACTGAACTCCAAGGGACCCAGGGCCTCCAAACACAACTCCAGGGGTTTTGTGGACAACCACCCAACTGAACCTCAGATGAAGACCAGGGCTGGACCTTCGGCGTGGGAAGACCAACTGGACCACAAAATAACTCATCCGGAAAGTTATTTCACCACTTCCCTACCCGCGTGTGTACATATGACGTCCACAGATGGGATCTCCCATCCTGGGTGGACGTCATATGACGGCCTCGGGTTCCCGGCCATCTAGGGGGCACGCGCGCACTGCCGGGGGCGCGCGCACGCACCCGCCCCGTTGCTCGGGTCCCGGTGCGTGTGCCCGGCGGCCGCGATGTCCGCTGGGCACCCGCGATTGCCCGTTAACCGGGCCGGACCGTGGATCTATGTGTGTAAACACACAGATCCACGTCCTGTCAGGTGAGAGGAGAGCGATCTGTGTTCCCGGTACAGCGGAACACTGATCAGTCTCCTCCCCTTGTATGTCCCCGCCCCCTACAGTTAGAAGCATTCCCTAGGAAACACATTTAACCCCTTGTGCCCCCCTAGTGGTTAACCCCTTCACTGCCTGTCACATTTACACAGTAATCAATGCAATTTTATAGCATTGATCGCTGTATAAATGTGAACGGTCCCAAAAATGTGTCAAAAGTGTCCGATGTGTCCGCCATAATGTCGCAGTCACGAAAAAAAATCACGATCGCCGCTATTACTAGTAAAAAAAATAAATAAATAATTTTTTAAAAAAAATGCCATAAATCTATCCCGTATTTTGTAGACGCTATAACTTTTGCGCAAACCAATCAATATACGCTTATTGCGATTTTTTTAACCAAAAATACGTATATGTAGAAGAATACGTATCGGCCAAAACTGAGGAAAAAAATTTGTTTTTTTAAAAAAAAATTGGGATATTTATTATAGCAAAAAGTAAAAAATATTGTGTTTTTTTCAAAATTGTCGCTCTTCTTTTGTTTATAGCGCAAAAAATAAAAACCGCAGAGGTGATCAAATACCACCAAAAGAAAGCTCTATTTGTGGGGGAAAAAAAGGACGTGAATTTTGTTTGGGTACAACGTCGCACGACCGCACAATTGTCGTTTAAAGTGCGACAGCGCTGAAAACTAAAAATTGGTCTGGGAAGGAAGGGGGTGAAAATGCCCGGTATTGAACCGGTTAAAGAAAAAATGCTTTCATTTGGTGTAGGTCAAAAAAAAATTTTTTTTTTTTCTAAAAACCAGCTTACAACAATAGGATAAAAATGAGGGCAATGTGAGGAGCAGAAAGCCAAGACCGACGCGTTTCGTCCCGAAGGACTTCAACTGGGGCATATTGGATGTCATACATCCCGGGAGTCTTCAGGACGGGAGAAGGGGTTTTCTCAGCTAAGCACACTTTCCTGCATGCATGCCTGAGCTAAGGGCAGATGGATTCCAGGAAGTAAATGCTGCATGAATCATCTGCCCAAACTGCCCATATTTCTGGCCACAGCCAGAAATGCTAGGCGGAGGGGGGGGGGGTTCAATGTAATTTCTCATCAAAATAAAGCATGGAGACATAGATGAATGGATGGCGGAGTTAACTTTGAATAATAAAAATGGATCAAATAGTGTTTTTTAGTTTGTGGTGCTCAGACGCAGTGAAGATCGGCTTTATTGACACCATACTCGGTAATATTTACACTTCTATCTTTCCTCAGCTCACGAAAAGCTTGCAGAGCATCTGGTGTGGAGTGGACTGTATGAAAAACGAATCGAGGAGGCTCATTGGTTCCGGAAAGTTGGTGAGATTGGGGCCACGGGGTCAGGAAGATGTCTCAGAGCAGTCCTCACAGAACACACACTAAAAAATGTAATAGTCTGTAAGCCTCTTCTGTGCCCCCCCCCCAACTTACAATAAGGCCATCAGTACCATGGTGTAGGTCAAAAAAAAATTTTTTTTTTATTTCTAAAAACCAGCTTACAACAATAGGAATAAAAACTGTGATCACAAGATAAAAATGAAGGCAAAGTGAGGAGCAGAAAGCCAATCCCGACGCGTTTCGTCCTAAAGGACTTCAACTGGGGCATGTTGGATGTCACGGGGTCAGGAAGATGTCTTCGAGCAGTTCTCACAGAACACACACTAATAAATGTAATAGTCTGTAAGCTTCTTCTGTGCCTCCCCCACCCCCCCAACTTACAATAAGGCCATCAGCACCAGTACTCCAGGCTGGGGTGTAGAGCCCCATTAGAATTCGGGATAGTAGCACACCCCCTAAGGAGCCGCAGTTAAACTGGGATCCCCCATCCTGCACAGCCAGGCACACCGAATCTTCACAGGCACTCCAGAGTGAGAGATTACTAACCAACACTAACCATTCTACAGTAACAAACCTAGAACACTAGAGGGTGCTACATAGGGATAGGAAAAACTCAGCCATAGCCGATCCTAGTATGGATGCATACATGTGAAAGCCGCAGTCAATGGCGCTCCTGGGGCCATGTCCCCTGACATGTTTCCCCCCACCCACGGGGGGCTTAATCATAGGGGGTCTGACTTAGTTTCACTTTTTCTTACATGGCCATGTCTTGATGGCTAAGCCCTTCCAACTGCCCCCCCCCCCTCGGTCCTGTGACAGCGCCTTTGCTAGCCACTGAAAAGTTGCTGAGAAAATATAAGCATCACACCCAAAGGTATTAATTCCATAAAAGCAGTCTGAATGTAATCCATATCATTAAATCCAACGCGTTTCGGCGGCTGGGCGTTAAAGCCCTCTTTTCTTGCTGCTGCATACATGCGTAAGACGTCCAGCAAGAGATAGTTTCACCTTTTAGATGCGGCACCTGGGTAGGCATAACTAAACCACAAGGTGCATGCTACCTCATGGCATCAGATATTTAGTGGGATCGCGCGCCCTTCACCTACTATGTCTGGCCACTGAAGCAGCCATATTGGACACTGGAATGCCATATAGGTAAGACTTAGCCTGGGAGTCGGACCACAAAGTGAAATCAAATCAGAGAGGGGCACAGAAGAGGTTTTTCTAGATAATAAAGGTAAGGGCAGGGATCTGCTTTTAGGCGACACTGACTTTAAATTGGTTGTAAATCTCGGGCCATGAAATATGAACAAAGCATATCCCGCTGTAGTGTGTACTTGTCTCAGCCCAGAGTACTGAGTGTTATTTCTGTCTGCTGCCTCTGCTATCTGCATGAGTCACTTCTGACAAAGTTTTCCTGACACCAAGAGATAAAAGGTGACAGGGGAAGGAGCTCCAGCACACAGCCTGGGATTGATAGCCTCAGCTCTGCCCCTGTGTGCTGTGTGAAAGGAGGGGGGGTGTCCCTTCCCTCCAATCAGCGTTTGCTGAGCTCTGCAGAGTGTAATTTTAGCTGTCTGTCCTCTGCTTTCTAGAAAGTGTAAATTCTGCACTTTGAATGGATGTAGAGGAGAGAAGACTGCAGATAAACAGGTACAACTTATGTGGGAGGATTTCTTTAATCTCTGAGTTGAATCACATCTCTGGGTGTATGGAAGGGTTTACAATAAAGCACAGGTCCACTTTAACCTTTGATTTTATTATTATTATTATACAGGATTTATATAACGCCAACAGTTTGCACAGGTCTTTACAATATAAAGGGGGGGGGGGGGGGGCAGTACAAATGTAATTCTGTTCAGTACAGAAGGAATAGAAGTGCCCTGCTCATGGAGCTTACAATCTACGGGTAATACATTAGAATCGTATAGTTTTAGAATATATTACTAATATATTGATGTCTCTGTAATGCCAACAGCATGGAATGTGGCCGTCGGTGCTCGAGAGCGCCCCCTGCTGATGAGAGATTCCTTTCTTCTTTCATACAAGGTACCCTGGGGACAGCAAAGGTAGAGGAGAACTCTGGTAGATTCCAGCTTTGATGATATTTTCTCTCTCTCTCAGATCTCCGTGTTCTGTCCTTGTGACAAGACGGTACTTGTGGCCCAGAAGTCGTGTTTATTGATGGCGGCAGCTGTGGACCTGGAGATGGCAAGGCAGGCCGCAGAGCACTCCGAGAAGGTAGAAAGAACACAGAGATGAGGCATTTCCCAAAGAAATCTTCTATTGTAATATATTATAACTATTACATTTAAGGCAGACGTGTCTGACACTACAGCCAGGCTGAACCCCTGATTAGCATAGATGGGCCTAGATACAGGGGTCTCCATCCGGCCTTCTTCTTTGGGGACCTGGGGGGTCATCCTATTATCCTGTATAGAGGATTGATGCTAATACTGGCCACCCAGTGACATCACCACATCGTAGAAGGACATACAGAGCTTAATCTTTTATTTGGTACAAATTAGAACCACCCGTGTCCATCATATTAAAATACATGTGCAGAAAAAAAGAGAGGATAGCTTCGTTTTCATTTAGGATGGTGCTGCTGTTCAATCCACCCTCTGGCCTTCAGTCTTGCACAGGTGTACCGGCTCCTCCCCTTCAGTCTTGCACAGGTGTACTGGCTTCTCCCCTTCCGTCTTACACAGGTGTACCGACTCCTCCCCTTCAGTCTTGCACAGGTGTACTGGTTCCTCCCCTTCAGTCTTGCACAGGTGTACTGGTTCCTCCCCTTCAGTCTTGCACAGGTGTACCGGTTCCTCCCCTTCAGTCTTGCACAGGTGTACTGGTTCCTCCCCTTCCGTCTTACACAGGTGTACCGGCTACTTCCCTTCCGTCTTGCACAGGTGTACCGGCTCCCCCCCTTCAGTCTTGCACAGGTGTACCGGTTCCTCCCCTTCAGTCTTGCACAGGTGTACCGGTTCCTCCCCTTCAGTCTTGCACAGGTGTACCGGCTCCCCCCCTTTAGTCTTGCACAGGTGTACTGGCTCCTCTCCCTTCCGTCTTCGCACATGTGTACAGGCTCCTCCCCCTTCAGTCCCTCCCAAGGGCCAACCCACTGCTTGCTTAAAGCGGAGCTCCGCCAAAAGGGGAAGTTCTGCTTTAAGGCCTCCTCCCTCCCTCCTCTTCACTAAAGGGCATATTTTATGGGGGGGGGGGGGGGGGGGGGCGGGTAGCTGGTTTTGACAGGTGACCGCTCCCACTTCCGCTTCCCCCTCCCTCCCCGCAGTCATCGGGGACACGTCACAAGTCCCAGAAGACTGTGGGACCATTCACAATGCGCACCTCTTTGGTCTTCCCCCATGATGGTGAGGATTGAATGGAAGAAAGAGATTCTGTGGACAGGTGTCTTTTATACACATAACGAGTTGTTGTTAGGAGAACCTTCTTACATTGACAGGACTAATCTGTGTACCACATGAGCCCCTACTGTAGTGTCTGTGTATACTCCATATATACCCCCCATATATACTATATACACTCTCTATATACTCCATATATACCCCCCATATATACTATATACACTCTCTATATACTCCATATATACCCCCATATATACTATATACACTCTCTATATACTCCATATATACCCCCATATATACTATATACACTCTCTATATACTCCATATATACTATATACACTCTCTATATACCCCCATATATACTATATACACTCTCTATATACTCCATATATACCCCCCATATATACTATATACACTCTCTATATACTCCATATATACCCCCCATATATACTATATACACTCTCTATATACTCCATATATACCCCCATATATACTATATACACTCTCTATATACTCCATATATACTATATACACTCTCTATATACCCCCATATATACCCCCATATATACTATATACACTCTCTATATACTCCATATATACCCCCCATATATACTATATACACTCTCTATATACTCCATATATATACCACATGATCACCTACTGTAGCCAGTCTGTGTATACTCCATATATACCCCCCATATATATACTATATACACTCTCTATATACTCCATATATATACCACATGAGCCCCTACTGTAGCCAGTCTGTGGGGGGAGAATTATTATTGGTTGGTTGGGGATCAAATACTTATTTTACTCCATTTATAACATTTGTATTGTGTGATTTTTCTGGATTTTTGGTTGATATTCTGTCTCTATCATATAAAATACACCTATGATAAAAATTATAGACCCTTCATTTCTATGTAAGGGGGCAAAACTTACACAATCTGCAGGGGAGCCAATCATTATCCCCCCCCCCCACTGTATATGTAAGGTAAATGAGAGTACGGTGTACTTTTTCCTGCGCTGCACTCGCTGTACATTGAAGAACTTTGCTTTCTCGTAGTGTATTCATTCTCACCATCTCAGGACTCTCATGGAATAGAGATAAGTGACAATCTATAGCCGCATGGAGCCATACACCACCGAGGGCCAACCGGATCCATCAAAAGGATGCTTGTACAAACATGCAAACCAGAGCCGGCACAGTCACCATGTTATCAAACAGACACAAATACTAACATAAGGAAACAAAAATATAAATGACATCTTCAGACAACATAACACCTAATGTTACCACACAATAGAAATCTCTTCTAAAATGATAAAGGAAATGTATGTTGTATCAATCCTGGGCATAGTATAATAGGTGAAAAGGTCAAAAGTCTGTATATCTCCAACCAAATTCTTTTTTATTTTATTTTTTTCTGGTAGAGTGAAGAAGGATTAGACCCCTAGCAGGTTCTTCCTGCTATTCAGAACTCTGTAAGCGAGATTTTCCCTCACTTCCTGTCCCGCAGACAACATTTTACCAGACAGGAAGTAAGGGAAAATCTCCACACAGAGATACATTTTTTTTTTTAGGTAGATTAGGGGAATCCTGAGACACCTGTCAGATTTTTATTGCTGTCTGGGTCCCCGTTGGAGATTTTCCCTCATTTCCTGTCTGGTGAAACGGCTGTCAGCAGAACAGGAAGTGAGGGGAAATCTCTCTAATAGAGCGCTGGATAGCAGAAAATCTGGACAGGGATTCTAAGCTCCATCCAAAACTAAAAGAGAAAAAAGTTTTAGCTGGATATAACCTAAAGCTGAAATGTAATCTACTTACATCTGCCATCCCTGGTTCCTCATCAGCATGATAATGACATTTTTATATTTGGTATTCCATTGCTATTACATTATTGTATTATAAGGCTGCTATAGGATATCTTTCATTTAAATTTAATTAAGCAATTTTTCAGCCATATATGAGTAAAGTGATGACGTTTCATTATTCTCTTCTCTGTACAGGTTAAGTTCCTCGCCCATTCATTGGAAAGCATTACCTTATGTTGGGAGATATGGAATAATATGAAGTCTACAGGTATATCCTGTTTGTAAATTGTTATGTGGAAATGTCCTGTAAATTTCCCAGAAGTAAAAGTTCCCATAAGAAAAAAAAAAGCTAAAATATTCATGAGTGGACATTTACTGTACAGTGAACCAATGGCCAGGCTATAGATTTGCAAGTATTTAGATAAATTTTAAACCCTCACTGAGCTCTGTAGCTGCAGGCACTGTGGGGAAATTCATCCTTAAACTTTACTTTAGGCAGCTCAGCTCCTCCTCAGCAACTCAGCTTTCTCTTCTCAGCAGCTCAACTCTCCTTGTTTTCCCATGGCAGCAGCTCAGCTCTCCCTGCTTTCCCTTCGCAGCAGCTCAGCTCTCTCTGCTTTCCCTTCTCAGCAGCTCAGTTCTTTCTCCCTGCTTTCTCTTCTCAGCAGATTCAGCTCTCCCTGCTTTCCCTTCTCAGGAGCTCAGTTCTCCCTGCTTTCTCTTCTCAGCAGCTCAGCTCTCCCTGCTTTCCCTTCTCAGCAGCTCAGTTCTCCCTGCTTATCCTTCCAAGCTGCTAAGTTCTCCCTGCTTTCCCTTCTCAGCAGCTCAGTTCTGCCTGCTTTCCCTTCTTAGCAGCTTCAGCTCTCCCTACTTTCCCTTCTCATCAGCTCAGCCCCCCCTGCTTTCCCTTCTCAGCAGCTCAGCTCTCCCTGCTTTCCCTTCTCAGCAGCTTCAGCTCTCCCTGCTTTCCCTTCTTAGCAGCTCAGCTCTCCCTGCTTTCCCTTCTCAACATCTCAGTTCTCTCTGCTTTCCCTTCTCAGCAGCTCAGCTCTCCCTGCTTTCCCATCTCAGCAGCTCAGCTCTCCCTGCTTTCCCTTCTCAGCAGCTCAGCTCTCCCTGCTTTCCCTTCTCAGCAGCTCAGCTCTCCCTGCTTTCCCTTCTCAGCAGCTCAGCTCTCCCTGTTTTCCCTTCTCAGCAGCTTCAGCTCTCCCTGCTTTCCCTTCTGAGCTGCTCAGTTCTCCCTGCTTTCCCTTCTCAGCAGCTCAGCTCTCCCTGCTTTCCCTTCTCAGCAGCTCAGTTCTCTCTGCTTTCCCTTCTCAGCAGCTTCAGCTCTCCCTGCTTTCCCATCTCAGCAGCTCAGCTCTCTCTGCTTTCCCTTCTCAGCAGCTCAACTCTCCCTGCTTTCCCTTCTCAGCATCTCAGCTCTCCCTGCTTTCCCTTCTCATCAGCTCAGTTCTCTCTGTTTTCCCTTCTCAACAGCTCAGCTCTCCCTGCTTTCTCTTCTCAGCAGCTCAGCTCTCCCTGCTTTCCCTTCTCAGCAGCTCAGCTTTCCCTGCTTTCCCTTCTCAGCAGCTCAGTTCTCTCTGCTTTCCCTTCTCAGCAGCTCAGTTCTCTCTGTTTTCCCTTCTCAACAGCTCAGCTCTCCCTGCTTTCCCTTCTCAGCAGCTCAACTCTCCGAGCTTTCCCTTCTCAGCAGCTCAGCTCTCCCTGCTTTCCCTTCTCAGCAGCTCAGTTCTCTCTGCTTTCCCTTCTCAGCAGCTCAGCTCTCCCTGCTTCCCATCTCAGCAGCTCAGCTGTCCCTGCTTTCCCTTCTCAGCAGCTCCGCTCTCCCTGCTTTCCCTTCTCAGCAGCTTAGTTCTCCCTGCTTTCCCTTCTCAGCAGCTTAGTTCTCCCTGCTTTCTCTTCTCAGCAGCTCAGTTCTCTTTGCTTTCCCTTCTCAGCAGCTCAGCTCTCTCTGCTTCCCATTCTCAGCAGCTGATGTAATGAGTGCTGCACAACACTTTCTTAAAGTAGAACTATAGGCAAAACTTTTTTTTTTTTGGATAGAGTACGGGAGGGTTATAACCCCTGTTAGAATTTTCTTAACCATCTGTGTCCCATTGCAGAGTTTTCCCTATACTTCCTGTCCCATAGCCAAACAGGAAGTGGGAGGAAATCCCTGCAAATTAAGTGAATTCTGTGGGGACCCCCCCCCAGAACTAGTGTCCCCATTGAAAGATTTCCACTGTATTAGTTTTCTGGGGACAACCCAAAATTTGGGATTTTCTTTTACTTTCATTTTTGATTATAATGGTAAACAGGAGAAATAGAGAGGGCAAATCTCCCTAACGTGGCACAGACAGCAATAAAAACCTGACAGGGGTTCTAATCCCTCTCCATTCCATCCAACACTAAAAAAAGTGGTTATACAAAGTCACATCCAGGTACACACATTGCCACATTGATGTGATATGTATTATTGATTTCAGAGCTGCATTGATTGGCGTCTTTTATCTCTGCCGGGAGTTGAGTTGTATCTCCTTCACAGGTGAATTCTCCAGTGACAACTCTGAGACCCTCCTAGTCCTCTATGAGTTTGAAGCCAGAGCCAAGCTGAATGATCCGGCGCTGGAGAGTGTGCTGGAGTATGTGTGGGGGCTGCCCAACCTCGACGCCAAAATACTGGAATCCATTGCATGTAAGTGTCCAAATATCTACTGCGCTAAAGCCAAACTCCGGGATCACCATAATAATTCCCCCTTTCCTCCCTTCCCCCATTATTTCCCAGACTGCACCCTTTTCCCCTTATAGAAATGTATATGATATAAAAAAAAAACCCAAAAAACATCAAAATCACCAATAACATCACAAACCATAAATCTTCCTCAGTCCAGGTGCCAGGGGGAGGGTCCTGTGTGGCGTTTCACGTCTGTTCTGACATACAGTAGGTTCCGTGCCACACTGAACTACATCTCTCAGCTGTACCCCAGCACAACTCGGTGTCTCCAGTGCACCCCTGTGTTCCCAGCCTGTCTTCATGTCTTCAGTGCACCCCTGTGTCCTCAGCGCCCCTCTGGACTTCCCCATGTCGCCAGTGGACCCCTGTGTCCTCAGCACCCCTCTGAGCTCCTCCATGTCTCCAGTGTATCCCTGTGTCCTCAGCACCCCTCTGAGCTCCTCCATGTCTCCAGTGTATCCCTGTGCCCTCAGCACCCCTCTGGACTCCTCCATGTCTCCAGTGCACCCCTGTGCCCTCAGCACCCCTCTGGACTCCTCCATGTCTCCAGTGCACCCCTGTGCCCTCAGCACCCCTCTGGACTCCTTCATGTCTCCAGTGTATCCCTGTGCCCTCAGCACCCCTCTGGACTCCTCCATGTCTCCAGTGTATCCCTGTGCCCTCAGCACCCCTCTGGACTCCTCCATGTCTCCAGTGCACCCCTGTGTCCTCAGCACCCCTCTGGACTCCTCCATGTCTCCAGTGCACCCCTGTGTCCTCAGCTCCCCTCTGGACTCCTCCAGGTCTCCAGTGCACCCCTGTGTCTTCAGCTCCCCTCTGGACTCCTCCATGTCTCCAGTGCACCCCTCTGTCCTCAGCGCCCCTCTGGACTCCTCCATGTCTCCAGTGTATCCCTGTGTCCTCAGCGCCCCTCTGGACTCCTCCATGTCTCCAGTGTATCCCTGTGTCTTCAGCGCCCCTCTGGGCTCCTCCATGTCTCCAGTGTATCCCTGTGCCCTCAGCACCCCTCTGGACTCCTCCATGTCTCCAGTGGACCCCTTTGTCCTCAGCACCCCTCTGAGCTCCTCCATGTCTCCAGTGTATCCCTGTGTCCTCAGCGCCCCTCTGGACTCCTCCATGTCTCCAGTGTATCCCTGTGTCCTCAGCACCCCTCTGGACTCCTCCATGTCTCCAGTGCGCACCTCTGGGCTCCTCCATGTCTCCAGTGCACCCCTGTGCCCTCAGAGCCCCTCTGGACTCCTCCATGTCTCCAGTGCACCCCTGTGCCCTCAGCACCCCTCTGGACTCCTCCATGTCTCCAGTGGACCCCTGTGTCCTCAGCGCCCCTCTGGACTCCTCCATGTCTCCAGTGGACCCCTGTGTCCTCAGCACCCCTCTGGACTCCTCCATGTCTCCAGTGGACCCGTGTCCTCAGCACCCCTCTGAACTCCTCCATGTCTCCAGTGTATCCCTGTGTCCTCAGCGCCCCTCTGGACTCCTCTATGTCTCCAGTGTATTCCTGTGCCCTCAGCGCCCCTCTGGACTCCTCCATGTCTCCAGTGTATCCCTGTGCCCTCAGCACCCCTCTGGACTCCTCCATGTGTCCAGTGTATCCCTGTGTCCTCAGCACCCCTCTGGACTCCTCCATGTCTCCAGTGTATCCCTGTGCCCTCAGCGCCCCTCTGGACTCCTCCATGTCTCCAGTGCGCACCTCTGGGCTCCTCCATGTCTCCAGTGCACCCCTGTGCCCTCAGAGCCCCTCTGGACTCCTCCATGTCTCCAGTGCACCCCTGTGCCCTCAGCACCCCTCTGGACTCCTCCATGTCTCCAGTGGACCCCTGTGTCCTCAGCGCCCCTCTGGACTCCTCCATGTCTCCAGTGGACCCCTGTGTCCTCAGCACCCCTCTGGACTCCTCCATGTCTCCAGTGGACCCCTGTGTCCTCAGCACCCCTCTGAACTCCTCCATGTCTCCAGTGTATCCCTGTGTCCTTAGCGCCCCTCTGGACTCCCCCATGTCTCCAGTGTATCCCTGTGTCCTCAGCGCCCCTCTGGACTCCTCCATGTCTCCAGTGTATCCCTGTGTCCTCAGCACCCCTCTGGACTCCTCCATGTCTCCAGTGCACCCCTGTGTCCTCAGCGCCCCTCTGGACTCCTCCATGTCTCCAGTGTATCCCTGTACCCTCAGCACCCCTCTGGACTCCTCCATGTCTCCAGTGCATCCCTATGTCCTCAGCACCCCTCTGAACTCCTCCATGTCTCCAGTGTATCCCTGTGTCCTTAGCGCCCCTCTGGACTCCCCCATGTCTCCAGTGTATCCCTGTGTCCTCAGCGCCCCTCTGGACTCCTCCATGTCTCCAGTGTATCCCTGTGTCCTCAGCACCCCTCTGGACTCCTCCATGTCTCCAGTGCACCCCTGTGTCCTCAGCGCCCCTCTGGACTCCTCCATGTCTCCAGTGTATCCCTGTACCCTCAGCACCCCTCTGGACTCCTCCATGTCTCCAGTGCATCCCTATGTCCTCAGCACCCCTCTGGACTCCTCCATGTCTCCAGTGCATCCCTGTGTCCTCAGCGCCCCTCTGGACTCCTCCATGTTTCCAGTGCACCCCTCTGTCCTCAGCACCCCTCTGGACTCCCCCATGTCTCCAGTGTATCCCTGTGCCCTCAGCGCCCCTCTGGACTCCTCCATGTCTCCATGACCAACATCTCATAGTACCTACCTGACTGAGGACCCAAACCTTCCACACAAAGTACGTCCACACATCGCCGCTGTGCGTTTACTCACATCATATACATTGTGATATGTCAGTTCCTGGAATAATTGTATTTTTGTATTAATATTCCCACCCAAAGCCTTGTCCATGGAATCCCCCGCATACTATCCATCCATCTGCAAGAAAGCCTTACAGGGAGCCTTATCAGTGCTAAAGAAGGAGGACCCCCCGGATGTGTCCAGACTGAGGTGCGATTCCACCATACCTACCCAACACTGCATTGTGAACGTGTGTGTGTGTATATATATATATATATATATATATATATATATATATGCAGGGTTACTATTAATAATCATGGGGCTCACAGTCAGTCACACAGGGTCACTAGGACTGACTGTACTAGTATTTGTGTAGTTAGCAGCAGGGGGGACACCCCCAGCTCACCCGATGGGGTCTGCTACATGACTACTGCCTGTACCCCTACTGTCAGCCCTGTCTTTGTATATGCGGAAAAAGCTCCGCCTTTTATCAATAAAAATCTGTCCATGGGCTCCACTCAGTGACTTTGCCTAGGCTAGGATGATGTCATCAGTCTGCTGCACGCAGGAGAAAGCATTTCATCTTCTCCCCACCCCTCCCCAGTGATTTTGCCCAACCTAACATGATGTCATCAGTCTGCTGCAGGCAGGAAGCAGCATTTTCCTTATTCTCCCATCTAGGGTTGCCACCTGTCCGGGCTTGACCCCGACAGTCTGGGTTTTGGATCATGTGTCCGGGTTTCAGTCTGCCTGAAACCCTGGCACATTATTAAGACAGGATTGTGGCTCAGAACAGGAGGGTGAGGGGGCACTGTGCGTTCTGCATTACTATTCTCTTTGGAGCACCCAAAGTTGTCCCAGGTCTGTTACAATCCTATAGTGTGTACTAAAAGGTTGCTGTAGGCCGCTAAAGTGTTCGGGTTTGGCTTGAAGAAAAAGTGGCAACCTTACTCCCCCCCCCCTCCCTAGTGACTTTGCCTAGTCTGACATGATGTCATCAGTCTGCTGCAAGCAAGAAGCAGCATTTTCCTCAGAACACGATAGCCAAATAATGTAGTAATATGATTTCCTGGCCTGGGATCTTTGAGAAGGTGACAATGGGGGAGTGTTTGCTGGCTGCCTAATAATATAATATAATAAAAGAGAGTTATCTGTTACTACAATGTAATAAGCCAGATATGATGTAATGGATGAAGTTGTATCGGAGATATAAAGGTGTGCTTTGTTTTCTTGCTCTCAGTAAGTGTCTGCATAGCCTGGTGAAGCTGAGCTTACCGGAGAGACTGGTGAAGCTGGAGGACGGTGAGCAGGAGGAGGCCTGGAACTACTACCAGGAGGCCCTCTGTATCATCACCAGCGCGGTGAGTGCCGCCATACACTGTGATGTCATCTGTCCTAATAATAATAATATATCTATACTAATACACACCTCCCCTCTCCGGAACGTGAGAACGAGGGGCACTATAGAGGGGCTCTCACCCGCTGTATGCATAGCGCGCTACACCAAAAAGTGGGCGTGGTGAAATTAAATAAAATATTGGACATGGCTATAGATTCTGATTAGAAACAACTTGGACTTAGGGCAAATTTAATTCATTGTACACATTGCCCCCACCCTGCACACACTGCCCCCCTCTGTATAATTCCCCCACACACACAAACCCCCCCTCCCAACATATTGCCCCCCTCTGTGTAAACACTGCCCCCATACATATTGCCCCCCTCTGTGTAAACACTGCCCCCATACATATTGCCCCCCTCTGTGTAAGCACTGCCCCCATACATATTGCCCCCCTCTGTGTAAACACTGCCCCCATACATATTGATCCCCTGCACACACTGTCCTTTCCATACACATTGCCCCCTTTTCCCCTGCACATACTGCCCCCCTTTTTATTTGCACACCTACCCCACCCCGTACACACTGCCACCACCCTGCACACACTGCCCCCCCAATTTACCCATGCACACTTAAACCTGCCCCCGTACACATTGCCCCCACCCTGCACACACTGCCTCCCTCTGTATAATACCCCCACACACACAAACCCCCCCTCTGTGTAAACACTGCCCCCATACATATTGCCCCCCTCTGTTTAAGCACTGCCCCCATACATATTGCCCCCCTCTGTGTAAACACTGCTCGCATAGATATTGCCCCCCTGCACACACTGTCCTTTCCATACACATTGCCCCCTTTTCCCCTGCACATACTGCCCCCCTTTTTTTCTGCACACCTACCCCACCCTGTACACATTGCCCCCACCCTGCACACACTGCCCCCACGTTACCTCTGCACACTTAACCCCCTCTCCTGTATTGTACTCCTCTGTGTAAACACTGCCACCATACATATTGCCCCCCTTCACACATTGGGGGGGGGGTGATGGAGGGGGGGGCATTGTGACCTGTCACCCCCTCGTCTATCCCTGCAGAACTCACCCAGAGGAATGGAGGACGGTTGGGAGGTCTGCTAATAGTCTCTGACCACCTCCCATTGCTTGTCTTCATTCACAACCTTTGTAACATTACATTCACTGAATATTATGTGTGGCCCTTTGTTGATGTCAAGGGCCACACTTCAGTCCCCCAATATCAAGCCAGTTGACCAGCACTGCTGCAGACTCATTGCTTTATTTTAATACTTGCATAGCAAACCTAGAGGGTTAAAAAGGAGACAACACCTCCACCTACTGGCTCTAAAGGAGAATGCACGATATTCATCTGCGATATTTTAAATAATTTGCAGCCTAAAAAAACAAAACATTAGCCAGACCATTGATGTGTGACCTTTGTGTTCAGAAGGACTATCCAGAGATTGAGATCTTGTGGCTGATGACCCGAGCGTGGAACCATGGGATATTCCAGTACAGCTTCAAGAAACTCCCAGATACCAGCCGCTGGTGTGCTCTGGCCATGAGACTCCTCAACTACCTGGGATCTTTGAAGGGGAGCTATGAAAGCAAGGTATATCCTATCTCATTTCTTATCAGTCTTATTGATCCTGCCAGTAGATCTCTTATCCCCCCCCCCCTCCCTCTCTGTAATAGGGTGACAACGCTGCTGGCTCTGCTGAGAAATTTCCCAGCAGCGTTGTCACCCTGTGTCAGGGGAAGTCTTAGATGGACCTTTACTTTTAACTACATGCCGCCCCGGGCCAATTCTGACACTTCGCTCCTACATGCAAAATAGACACGTGCGATTCGTTTCGTACAAATCGAAAATTCGTACGAATTTCCATAAATTCGTACATTCGGGAGGATCCGAAATACGAATTGCTATGCTTCCGAATTTTGTACGAAATTTCGTTTACAAATTTCGGATCCAAATTCCTAACGAACATTCGTAATTGTTACGAAAAGTTAACAAACCTAATGCCGCGTACACACGAGCGGACTTTCTATCCTACTTGGTCCGGCACACTTTCCGACGGACTTTGTCCGCCAGGTGCGCCGGACTTTAAAACGGACGGACTTGCCCACACACGCCGGGACTTTCCGGCGGGCTAAGTCCGCCCGTCTTTCCGACGGACTTTCGCCGGAGTTCCGGCGGACTTTCAGAATGAACGGACTTGCCCACACACGGACAAGTCCGTTCATTTTGAACGTGACTCAGGTGCGACGGGACTAGAAAAGGATGTCAATCTTGCCGCTTTTATCGGCGAGATTGACACCTTGCTAGCCCCGTCGCGGGGCATACCAGGCCCTTAGGTCTGGTATGGATTATAAAGGGGAACCCCGCTACGCCGAAAAAACGGCGTGGGGCCCCCCCTAAAATCCATACCAGACCCCGATCCGAGCACGCAGCCTGGCCGGTCAGGAAAGGGGGTGGGGACGAGCGAGCGCCCCCCCCCCCCTCCTGAACCGTACCAGGCCACATGCCCTCAACATGGGGGGTGGGTGCTTTGGGGGAGGGGGGCGCCCTGCGCCCCCCCCCCAAAGCACCTTGTCCCCATGTTGATGAGGACAAGGGCCTCTTCCCGACAACCCTGGCCGTTGGTTGTCGGGGTCTGCGGGCGGGGGCTTATCGGAATCTGGGAGCCCCCTTTAATAAGGGGGCCCCCAGATCCCGGCCCCCCACCCTATGTAAATGAGTATGGGGTACATGGTACCCCTACCCATTTACCTAGGAAAAAAGTGTAAGTAATAAAACACACTACACAGGTTTTTAAAATATTTTATTAAACAGCTCCGGGGGGGGGATCTTCCTCCGGCTTCGGGGGTCTTCTTCCGGCTTCGGGGGTCCCTCCGCTTCATCTTCTCCCGGCGTCCGGTTGGTTCTTCTCCGCTCTCCGGCCTCTTCTCCCGGTATCGCAGGTCTTCGGCCGGCCCCTCCGCTCTCTTCATGTAGCTCTATTGCGAGCGGAGGTCCGGACTTCTGGGCTTCTTGGCTTCTTGGCTTCTTGGCTTCTCTTCTCTTCCCCCAGATGTTGACACGACGCTCTCTCCGGCTGGACTGGTCTCTGAGGGCTGCGTTGTGACTTATATAGGCGGAGACCCCGCCCCCATATGATGTCACAGTCCTTGGGCATGCTGGGACTGTGACGTTTTAGGGGGCGTGGTCGCACACACACGAGCGGACTTTCCGCCCGAAACTGAGTCCGACGGAAAGATTTAAAACATGTTTAAAATCTAGGTCCGGCGGGCTTTTGGGAAGAAGTCCGCCGGAAAAGTCCGCCGCCGCGTACACACAGGCGGATTGTCCGGCACACTCTGGTCCGCCGGACCAAGTATGCCGGAAAGTCCGACCGTGTGTACGCGGCATAAGAGTTAAAAACCCCAGGAAGTCAGCACAGCACAGGGATGGTGGGAGCCCCTCATAATGAGCACAGCACAGGGATGGTGGGAGCCCCCTCATAATGAGCACAGCACAGGGATGGAGGGAGCCCCTCATAATGAGCACAGCACAGGGATGGTGGGAGCCCCTCATAATGAGCACAGCACAGGGATGGTGGGGGCCCCTCATAATGAGCACAGCACAGGGATGGTGGGAGCCCCTCATAATGAGCACAGGGATGGTGGGAGCCCCTCATAATGAGCACAGGGATGGTGGGAGCCCCTCATAATGAGCACAGGGATGGTGGGAGCCCCTCATAATGAGCACAGGGATGGTGGGGGCCCCTCATAATGAGCACAGGGATGGTGGGAGCCCCTCATAATGAGCACAGGGATGGTGGGAGCCCCTCATAATGAGCACAGGGATGGTGGGAGCCCCTCATAATGAGCACAGGGATGGTGGAAGCCCCTCATAATGAGCACAGCACAGGGATGGTGGGAGCCCCTCATAATGAGCACAGCACAGGGATGGTGGGAGCCCCTTATAATGAGCACAGCACAGGGATGGTGGAGGCCCCTCATAATGAGCACAGCACAGGGATGGTGGGAGCCTCTCATAATGAGCACAGCACAGGGATGGTGGGAGCCCCTCATAATGAGCACAGCACAGGGATGGTGAGAGCCCCTCATAATGAGCACAGCACAGGGATGGTGAGAGCCCCTCATAATGAGCACAGGGATGGTAGGAGCCCCTCATAATGAGCACAGTACAGGGATGGTGGGAGCCCCTCATAATGAGCACAGCACAGGGATGGTGAGAGCCCCTCATAATGAGCACAGGGATGGTGGGAGCCCCTCATAATGAGCACAGCACAGGGATGGTGGGAGCCCCTCATAATGAGCACAGTACAGGGATGGTGGGGGCCCCTCATAATGAGCACAGCACAGGGATGGTGGGGGCCCCTCATAATGAGCACAGCACAGGGATGGTGGGGGCCCCTCATAATGAGCACAGGGATGGTGGGAGCCCCTCATAATGAGCACAGGGATGTTGGGAGCCCCTCATAATGAGCACAGGGATGGTGGGAGCCCCTCATAATGAGCACAGGGATGGTGGGAGCCCCTCATAATGAGCACAGGGATGTTGGGAGCCCCTCATAATGAGCACAGGGATGGTGGGAGCCCCTCATAATGAGCACAGGGATGGTGGGAGCCCCTCATAATGATCACAGCACAGGGATGGTGGGAGCCCCTCATAATGAGCACAGGGATGGTGGGGGCCCCTCATAATGAGCACAGCACAGGGATGGTGGGAGCCCCTCATAATGAGCACAGGGATGGTGGGGGCCCCTCATAATGAGCACAGCACAGGGATGGTGGGAGCCCCTCATAATGAGCACAGGGATGGTGGGAGCCCCTCATAATGAGCACAGGGATGGTGGAGGCCCCTCATAATGAGCACAGCACAGGGATGGGGGGAGCCCCTCATAATGAGCACAGCACAGGGATGGTGGAAGCCCCTCATAATGAGCACAGGGATGGTGGGAGCCCCTCATAATGAGCACAGGGATGGTGGGAGCCCCTCATAATGAGCACAGGGATGGTGGAGGCCCCTCATAATGAGCACAGCACAGGGATGGTGGGAGCCCCTCATAATGAGCACAGCACAGGGATGGTGGGAGCCCCTCATAATGAGCACAGCACAGGGATGGTGGGAGCCCCTCATAATGAGCACAGCACAGGGAGGAAGCCCCCTCATAATGATAAATTCATCATAACGAATGTTCGTAATTGTTACGAAAAGTTAACGAACCTAATGAAATTTCGTATTTCGTACGAAGTTTCGGACACGAATTACGAAATGCGAATTAATTGTAATACGAAACAAATCAAATTTATTGACGGCGCACATGTCTAATGCAAAAATCTACTTTTTTTTTTTTTTTTTGCTAAAAAATGATTTAGAACTAGGGTTTAGTAATAATAAAACTAAAGCGCTTTATGGATTCTGTCACGGGCATGGCCAGAGCGGAGGCTGTTGGAGAGGACTGTATGCAAGCCTGTTGCCCACCGATTATGGGCCCTAGCATTTGAGGTGAATGAGAAATCCAGTCTGAACTGTATTAATCGGACTCAGTCATGTATATATTGTATGGGGACTCCTTACTGTAGATTTGTGTCCCTGAAGAGGGAGGGGGGATTCCTCCAGCAGCCCCCTGCTGATAAGACTGATTCATTCTGCTGGGACACATCCTGTGAGGAGATGCTGGTGTTATCAACATGTGTTTATGTTAATTGAGAGAGCTGATCACATTAGCCACCAGCCCTGGCTAATAGACGAATGGTCTAGGCTGAGGAGGGGGCAGATTGTTGTTTGTATTGTTAATTGTATTAATGTGTGAAGCTCGGTGCCCACAAGACTGTCATCTGGTCTGGGTACATTTTGTAGTAAATTAGCTCATGTTAATTAGGTTAGCTTTGAGTCATCCCTGCTGTATAAAGGTCTGTGAGATCTCAAAATAAAGTTAGTTCTGATGTACTCCAAGACTGGTGTTGTCTAGTTCTTGGGGTTCCTATAGCCAGATCCATTGGACTCGTGTTCCAGAACTTAGGAAGCGGTATATGACGGAAGCACTCAAGCGGAGTGTGGGACGTTCCGTGACAGATTCTATCTATGAGTGATTAAAAATTGTGAAAAATGTGCATTTATGTGGTCATTTAAATTTGCGTTGCGTCACATCACGTGACTTTGATAAAGTCATGTGACATGTGATGCAACGCGTCGGGAGGAGCCTAGTGACGTCATCCATAGTGAGTGCCGTAGTGTTACTCGCAGTCTATGGACTATATTTGCTATGATTTATTCACGATAAGTTTTGTCAATTAAGTAAGTATAGCACTAATATATAATTTAATTCAAATATATTTTTTTTAGCACAATTGCAGCGTAGTATTCAGCGCACCTTTTAATCACACATTTTAATTTTTTTTAATAGAACTAGGGTTGCCACCTGTCCGGGATTCACCCGGACAGTCCGGGTTTTGAATCATGTGTCCGGCTTTCAGGACTGAAAAGTGTGTTTTCCTTTTGGAGCCACCCTTTCTAACTTTGGTACTTTGGTACCTAAGTTGAATTTTTTTTCTACAGATTGCAATTGGCTCTGGGATCCCCCACCTCTTAATAGGGGTGAGTCGGTTATGTATCAATTTTCTACATTTTGTGATGTTTTAATCCCCCCCCCCCTTTTTCTTACTATTTCTTTTACTATAGGATTGTAACAGACCTAGGACACCATTTGGGTGCTCCAAAGAGAATAGTAATGCAGCGCACAGAGCGCCCCCCTCACCCTCCTGTCAGGCCCTGTTCTGAGCCAGATTCCTTTCTGAATAATGTGTCTGGCATTCGGGTGAACTGAAACCCGGACATAGGATTCAAAACCCGGACTGTCCGGGGGTGGCAACCCTAGAGAGAACCCCCGGGTGACACCAGGCCCTCCTGAGTCCTGTCACAATACCTGGTAACTATAACACAGGGTACTTCTCCAGGGTTCCAGCAAACATTGGTAACAATAAATATTCAGGAAAATAGAATAATAAGTCGGGATTGTGTCCGGTGTGTGTTCCGGGATTGTTCTAAATATAGGCTGCTGATTGGGAAAGATCATCGAAGTATTGGGTACACTTTGTGGCAGATTCCTGTAAATATGATGCAAGATTTATTGTACACTATATAGGGGCCCTTCCCACTCTGGGGCCCTTTATATAACTGTTATGGGTACCAGGGGGAGGCCGACGTTCTCATAGACTTCATGGCTGATTTTCCTCCTGAGGGAGAAACTAGCAAGGTGGACCTACTAAAGGGGGTCCAACCCGCTACTAGGAAGGTGGACCTAATAAAGGGGGTCTAACCCGCTACTAGCAAGGTGGACCTAATAAAGGGGGTCCAACCCGCTACTAGCAAGGTGGACCTAATAAAGGGGGTCCAACCCGCTACTAGGAAGGTGGACCTAATAAAGGGGGTCTAACCCACTACTAGCAAGGTGGACCTAATAAAGGGGGTCTAACCCGCTACTAGCAAGGTGGACCTAATAAAGGGGGTCTAACCCGCTACTAGCAAGGTGGACCTAATAAAGGGGGTCCAACCCGCTACTAGCAAGGTGGACCTAATAAAGGGGGTCCAACCCGCTACTAGGAAGGTGGACCTAATAAAGGGGGTCTAACCCACTACTAGCAAGGTGGACCTAATAAAGGGGGTCCAACCCGCTACTAGGAAGGTGGACCTAATAAAGGGGGTCCAACCCGCTACTAGCAAGGTGGACCTAATAAAGGGGGTCTAACCCGCTACTAGCAAGGGGGACCTAATAAAGGGGGTTTAACCCACTACTAGCAAGGGGGACCTAATAAAGGGGGTCCAACACGCTACTAGCAAGGTGGACCTAATAAAGGGGGTCTAACCCGCTACTAGCAAGGGGGACCTAATAAAGGGGGTCTAACCCGCTACTAGCAAGGGGGACCTAATAAAGGGGGTTTAACCCACTACTAGCAAGGTGGACCTAATAAAGGGGGTCTAACCCGCTACTAGCAAGGTGGACCTAATAAAGGGGGTCTAACCCGCTACTAGCAAGGGGGACCTAATAAAGGGGGTTTAACCCACTACTAGCAAGGGGGACCTAATAAAGGGGGTCCAACACGCTACTAGCAAGGGGGACCTAATAAAGGGGGTCTAACTCGCTACTAGGAAGGTGGACCTAATAAAGGGGGTCCAACCCGCTACTAGCAAGGGGGGCCTAATAAAATGGGATCCAAGCCGCTACTAGCAAGGGGGACCTAATAAAGGGGGTCCAACCCGCTACTAGCAAGGGGGACCTAGTAAAGGGGGTCTAACCCACTACTAGCAAGGGTGACCTAACAAAGGGGGTCCAACACGCTACTAGCAAGGGGGGCCTAATAAAGGGGATCCAACCCGCTACTAGCAAGGGGGACCTAGTAAAGGGGGTCTAACCCACTACTAGCAAGGGTGACCTAACAAAGGGGGTCCAACACGCTACTAGCAAGGGGGACCTAATAAAATGGGATCCAACCCGCTACTAGCAAGGGGGACCTAATAAAGGGGGTCCAACCCGGTACTAGCAAGGGGGACCTAATAAAGGGGGTCCAACCCGCTACTAGCAAGGGGGACCTAATAAAGGGGGTCTAACCCACTACTAGCAAGGGGGACCTAATAAAGGGGGTCTAACCCACTACTAGCAAGGGGGACCTAATAAAGGGGGTCCAACCCGCTACTAGCAAGGGGGACCTAGTAAAGGGGGTCTAACCCACTACTAGCAAGGGTGACCTAACAAAGGGGGTCCAACCCGCTACTAGCAAGGGGGACCTAATAAAGGGGGTCCAACCCGGTACTAGCAAGGGGGACCTAATAAAGGGGGTCCAACCCTCTACTAGCAAGGGGGACCTAATAAAGGGGGTCCAACCCGCTACTAGCAAGGGGGACCTAATAAAGGGGGTCTAACCCACTACTAGCAAGGGTGACCTAACAAAGGGGGTCCAACACGCTACTAGCAAGGGGGACCTAATAAAGGGGGTCCAACCCTCTACTAGCAAGGGGGACCTAATAAAGGGGGTCCAACCCGCTACTAGCAAGGGGGACCTAATAAAGGGGGTCTAACCCACTACTAGCAAGGGTGACCTAACAAAGGGGGTCCAACACGCTACTAGCAAGGGGGACCTAATAAAGGGGGTCCAACCCTCTACTAGCAAGGGGGACCTAATAAAGGGGGTTCAACCCGCTACTAGCAAGGGGGACCTAATAAAGGGGGTTCAACCCTCTACTAGCAAGGGGGACCTAATAAAGGGGGTCCAACCCTCTACTAGCAAGGGGGACCTAATAAAGGGGGTTCAACCCTCTACTAGCAAGGGGGACCTAATAAAGGGGGTCCAACCCTCTACTAGCAAGGGGGACCTAATAAAGGGGGTCCAACCCGCTACTAGCAAGGGGGGCCTAATAAAGGGGGTCCAATATGGATGGAGTAGTTATGTGCTGCCACCTAGTGATAATAAAAGTGTATGGCTGCTGCTATAACCAAATGTGTTCCCACATCCAAAACAAATTAGTAATACAAACTATGTGATAATGCTGCTCCAATATGAATATATTCATATGTATATATTCATATTCCTCCACACAACTGCCGCTCACTGGATATTTTCTCTTATTCCCACCATTCTCTGTAATCCCGAGAGATGGTTGTGTGTGTGAAAATCCCAGAAATACTCAGAGCGGCCCGTCTGCCACCAACCACCATGCCACGTTCAAAGTCACCCAGATCCCCTTTCTGATGCTCGGTTTGAACTTCAGCAAGTCGTCTTCACCACATCTAGAGGCCAAAATGCATTGAGCTGCTGCCCTGTGATTGGCTGATTAGCAATTTGTGTTACCGAGCAACTGAACAGGTGTACCTAATAAAGTGGCCAGTGAGTGTATACAATGGCGACCCTAGGGGGGGGGCCAGAGGGGGCCCTGACCCCCCCCAACATTATGCTGTGCCCCACCATGTGCCCCCCCCAAAAAAAAATTTTTTTTTTTTTTTTTACAAAAAATCAATGTCTAAAAGGGAGAGAGTCCCCAGTCAGCTCCTGCGGGTGATTCCTCCCCCTCCCTCTGCTCGCTGACACTGCATAATGCGAGCGCTCACACAACCACGGCCGCCCGATCTGCTCCTTCCCCTGCATCCTCATTGGCAGGGAGAAGAGCGATTTGCAGGAAGGACTCCACCAGGACTCTCAGTTACTGAAAAAACAGACTGATTTCTCCCGTCCTTAGGACAGGAGGACCAGCCTGGAAATTCCAAGAGATGCCAGACCAGTGCTGTCAATAGCAGGACAGCAAGAGGAGGCTGGGGAACCCCACAGTGACAGAACACCAGGGCCCGGAGGCTAGACAACCTTTGTAACCCTGATAGTTCTCCCACTGCATTGGACCCTTATATTTTCTTGGTATGCTGGTGACATATATCTCTTGTTTTCTGCCACCCTGGGGGGGGGCCCCAATACAGTAGGAAGGGAGCTCACTGCAGAACATGTGAAAGGGCCCGTTGTGGGGTCGTAGTAAAGGGCCCCAGGATATATATATATATATATTATATATTTTATAGTTGCCCCCCTACTTTTGTCCCTGTCCCCCCATGTGCCCCCCCTAAATTTGAAAGCTGGAGACGCCACTGAGTGTATATATATATAAAATATAAGAGGTTCTCGAAGTTCTATCGGTGTGCAATGACACAACTCACTGGAGTGGATCCCTTCCATGTCTTATTATGTCATCTCAGAATTGTGTAGAAATTGTAAATAAAATGAAATGTTAGCTTGTTGTCTGAAAGGCTCGCTTTGTGTTTATATCTGACTAATGGATAAATCCCGTCCCCTCCATAGATGACGGATCTGTATGGGGACATTCTGGACAAGCTGGAGAAGGAAAGAGGAGCTCCGAGTCACCAGAACTACCAATTACCAATGTAGGTTTTCTTGTATCCATTCTATTGCTGGCTACATTGTAACTGTTATATCTCTTCCATTGCTGGCTACATTGTAACTGTTATATCTCTTCCATTGCTGGCTACATTGTAACTGTTATATCTCTTCTATTGCTGGTTACATTGTATTTCTTATATCTCTTCTATTGCTGGTTACATTGTATTTGTTTTATCTGACCTATTGCTGGTTACATTGTATTTTCTGTATCCTTTAAAATTGGACATTGTTATTCTGTTTAAAGTGGATATGAAAGTGACAAAAAAAAAAAAAAGTTGTCAGTTCAGATATCATATTGTGTCCTCAGAATGTTTTCCTATCACAGAACATTTGTTACAATGGAGGAGTCGATGTTTTGATGCTGAGTAATAGATTTATTCATGTCTTTAATGTGAAGTTGCCCCCCCCCCCCCCCCATCATGGTCATTAATGTGGAGTTGCCCCCTCACCATGGTCATTAATGTGGAGTTGCCCCTCACCATAGTCATTAATGTGGAGTTGTCCCCTACCATGGTCATTAATGTGGAGTTGCCCCCCCACCATGGTCATTAATGTGGAGTTGCCCCCCCCCCCACCATGGTCATTAATGTGGAGTTGCCCCCTCACCATAGTCATTAATGTGGAGTTGTCCCCTACCATGGTCATTAATGTGGAGTTGCCCCCCCACCATGGTCATTAATGTGGAGTTGCCCCCCCACCATGGTCATTAATGTGGAGTTGCCCCCCCCCCCACCATGGTCATTAATGTGGAGTTGTCCCCTACCATGGTCATTAATGTGGAGTTGCCCCCCCACCATGGTCATTAATGTGGAGTTGCCCCCCCCACCATGGTCATTAATGTGGAGTTGCCCCCTACCATGGTCATTAATGTGGAGTTGCCCCCTACCATGGTCATTAATGTGGAGTTGTCCCCCACCATGGTCATTAATGTGGAGTTGCCCCCCACCATGGTCATTAATGTGGAGTTGCCCCCTACCATGGTCATTAATGTGGAGTTGCCCCCCACCATGGTCATTAATGTGGAGTTGCCCCCTACCATGGTCATTAATGTGGAGTTGCCCCCCACCATGGTCATTAATGTGGAGTTGTCCCCTACCATGGTCATTAATGTGGAGTTGTCCCCTACCATGGTCATTAATGTGGAGTTGCCCCCTACCATGGTCATTAATGTGGAGTTGTCCCCCCACCATGGTCATTAATGTGGAGTTGTCCCCCCACCATGGTCATTAATGTGGAGTTGTCCCCCACCATGGTCATTAATGTGGAGTTGTCCCCTACCATGGTCATTAATGTGGAGTTGTCCCCTACCATGGTCATTATTGTGGAGTTGTCCACCATGGTCATTAATGTGGAGTTGCCCCCTACCATGGTCATTAATGTGGAGTTGTCCCCCACCATGGTCATTAATGTGGAGTTGTCCCCACCATGGTCATTAATGTGGAGGTGTCCCCTACCATGGTCATTAATGTGGAGTTGTCCCCTACCATGGTCATTATTGTGGAGTTGTCCACCATGGTCATTAATGTGGAGTTGTCCCCCCACCATGGTCATTAATGTGGAGTTGCCCCCCACCATGGTCATTAATGTGAAGTTACCCCCCACCATGGTCATTTATGTGGAGTTTTTCCCCTCATGGTCATTAATGTGGACTTGTCCCCCACCATGGTCCATAATGTGGAGTTGTCCCCCACCATGGTCAATAATGTGGAGTTGCCCCCTCACCATAGTCATTAATGTGGAGTTGCCCCCTACCATGGTCATCAATGTGGAGTTGCCCCCTACCATGGTCATTAATGTGGAGTTGTCCCCACCATGGTCATTAATGTGGAGTTGTCCCCTACCATGGTCATTAATGTGGAGTTGTCCCCTACCATGGTCATTATTGTGGAGTTGCCCCCCCCCCATGGTCATTAATGTGGAGTTGCCCCCTCACCATAGTCATTAATGTGGATTTGCTTCCCCACCATGGTCATTAATGTGAAGTTACCCCCTCACCATAGTCATTAATGTTGAGTTGCCCCCCCCCCCATAGTCATTAATGTGGAGTTGCCCCCTACCATGGTCATTAATGTGGAGTTGTCCCCCAGCATGGTCACTAATGTGGAGTTGCCCCCCCACCATGGTCATTAATGTGGAGTTGTCCCCTACCATGGTCATTAATGTGGAGTTGCCCCCTACCATGGTCATTAATGTGGAGTTGTCCCCCAGCATGGTCACTAATGTGGAGTTGCCCCCCCACCATGGTCATTAATGTGGAGTTGCCCCCTCACCATAGTCATTAATGTGGAGTTGCCCCCCCCACCATGGTCATTAATGTGGAGTTGTCCCCTACCATGGTCATTAATGTGGTGTTTTTCCTCACCATGGTCATTAATGTGGAGTTGCCCCTCACCATAGTCATTAATGTGGAGTTGCCCCCTCACCATAGTCATTAATGTGGAGTTGCCCCCTCACCATAGTCATTAATGTGGAGTTGCCCCCCCCACCATGGTCATTAATGTGGAGTTGTCCCCTACCATGGTCATTAATGTGGAGTTGTCCCCACCATGGTCATTAATGTGGAGTCCCCCCCCCCATCATGGTCATTAATGTGGAGTTGTCCCCCACCATAGTCATTAATGTGGAGTTGCCCCCCACCATGGTCATTAATGTGGAGTCCCCCCCCCCCCACTGGTCATTAATATGGAGTTGCCCCCCACCATGGTCAATAAAGTGTTACAAAACCCACAACAGTAAAGACAGTCTGTGTACGCAGTAAAGCATGCTTGTTATAACAAACAAGCTCAGTAGAGGACATCAGACTCAATACTTGTGCATTGCAAGGTCTTTATTTCAGGCCATAACCAGGATATTGTCCAGACAAAGTTTATTACTATCAGTCTCCTCGTCAACAATGGTGTAAGTTCTGTGAAGATTTTCGGGGCCTCTGACCATTCCTAACAGATGACGGGTTACAACTAGAGAAGGAGAGAATGGGCTCTATTCCCATCATGTACAGCGGGTATCATGGATTCCGAAATGATAACAATAACAACCAGACTGCATAAGTGAATAAGGGGATATAAATCCCTAAATGATAATATCCAGTATAAATGTGACAATAGTGTCACGTGTGACTATAAGACAGAACGTGTGAATATGTGTCAAAAAGATCATATGTAGAGGGTGCAAAACATGAACACGTTTCCACGAGTCCGTACAAAAAAAGTAATAAAAGTCCACTCTGTATCAACACAAAAAAAGTTGTGAAAAAACGTTGAGGAACATCAAAACGTCATGCTGATATCCAAATAGTGAACGTAAACTGATATTAATAGTGCAGCAAACCACCACCGGTGAAAATGAAGGCTTACCGGATGGTTTGAACTCAAAAGAACATACGTTCTATAAGTCAAAGGACAAACGGGGTGAAGACTTGGGGATCCTCTGTGGCTAGATCATGTACCCTCCAGATATTCTTGAAATCTCAATCTCCATAAGAGGATGGTTTTCATACAGGAATGTATCAGATTCTCATCATTGTGGTATGGATGTTCAATAACAGGAGAATAAAACAGCGTGATTCAGTAAAACAAACAAAATTTAATAAAAGGTAGAACACTTACATTTATGAAGTAATTCAAGCGCTTGGATTGAATTGTGGCGGCAGCGTAGTCCTTACCGACACATTTTGTCTCATTAGACGTCATCTGGGGCGTACCTCCACTGCAGCCAGCCATTTTGACGAACCGGAAGTAATAATTAGAATCAACGGTGACACAGCGTGAGCTGGATTCTCATGTTAGGGGTCATATTGCTTTTATATATTCGGCTGGCTGGAGTGGAGGTACACCCCAGACGACGTCTAAGGAGACGAAACGCTGCCGCCACAATGTTCTGTCTCACACATTTATACTGGATATTATCATTTAGGGATTTATATCCCCTTATTCACATATGCAGTCTGGTTGTTATTGTTATAATTTCAATCTAGACATATAGCACTACACTATATATGTATTCTTTTCATGTGGCTCCCCAGATCCTCCTTCTTTATGGAGGCTGAGGTTTCTATAGTTTCCCCTAAAGATGACCAAAACAGGTCTAATTACCCACTTCCAGCCCATAGGAGGTCATAGGACATCCTGGACTTCTAGTGGAGATATCGGAGTGATGGGTGCAGCTACAGGCATTGTTCGGATATCATTTTTGTTCAGCAGGTTGTTCCTTGCAAAGTAAAAGCCCTCAAAGCAGCTGTTTAGCCGCTTGATTGCTATTACAGACAGCAGCGGGAGGGAACGTTTCCCTCCCGCTGCTTCTTCCGGCCCACCCCTGTGATCAGGAACCAGAGAAGGAAACCGGTGGCAGTGGCAGTTTACCATAGAGCTGACTGCAAGACCAGATGGTCCCTGGCCATATCTATGACCCTTGGAAGCCAGAAGCACCATCAGAACCGTCACTTCCAGCTCCGGCAGATTTAAACACTGACGTTTTTTTTTTTTTTTTTTTTTGGAACTCAGGCTTTCCAGCCTAGGAGGAGAGATGTGAGGACTTATAGAATCCCAGATTTCTCCATAAAGAGGACCTGTCATGCCCTATTCCTATTACAAGAGATGATTACATTTCTTGTAATAGGAAAAAAAGTGATAAAAAAAAAAAAAAAATGAAAAAAAGGGGAAAGTGTAAAAAAAAAAAAAAGTTAAAAAAATAAAAATTATATAGTATAAATAAATACAATATATATATATATATATATATATATATATATATATATATACACACACACACAAACAAAAAAATAAATTTCAAAAGCGCCCCCCTTCCAGACAGAAGGAACTCACAAGTAGGTCGCGCCCACATATGTAAACTACGTTCGTACCACACACGTGAGATATCGCTGTGAACATTAGAGCAATAATTCTAGAATTGCTAGACCTCCTCTGTAACTATAAACTGGTAACCCTGTAATCATTTTTAAAGTGTCGCCTATGGAGATTTTATTTATTTATTTTTAGGTACCAAAGCCTTGCATCATTCCACAAATGGGCGCAATTTTAGGTAGGTCCTCATGTGGTACACAGATTAGTCCTGTCAATGTAAGAAGGTTCTCCTAACGACAACTCGTTATGTGTATAAAAGACACCTGTCCACAGAATCTCTTTCTTCCATTCAATCCTCACCATCATGGGGAAGACCAAAGATCTGTCAGAGGACGTCAGGGAGAAGATTGTAGACCTGCACAAGGCTGGAATGGGCTACAAGACCATCAGCAAGAAGCTTGGTGAGAAGGAGACAACTGTTGGAGCGATTATTCACAAATGGAAGAAATACAAAATAACCATCAATTGTCCTCGGTCTGGAGCTCCATGCAAGGTTTTGTCCCACGGGGTGAGGATGGTCATGAGAAAAATGAGGGATCAGCCTTCCCCACTCCTCCCACAGACTCCTTCACTATGGCTGATCCTGCAGCTGAAGGAGATAAAAGGTGAGGACGCAGCAGTCCCGCCCGGGTCTTCATCTCCAGGCATGATGCTGTAAGTTACTGCACAGTGCACACTATCACTGCACAGTCCTAACTTACCCTATGCCACCCCAACCTACCCTATGCCACCTCAACCTGTCCAATACCACCCCAACCTGGCACCATACCAGCCCAACATACCCTATACCACCAGAGCCTTCCCTATGCCACCCTGACCTGCCCAATACCGCCCTGACCTGCCCTATACCATCATCCACAGGGGCAGTTTGGGGGTGCGCCCTGTGACCATGCGCTGCCTGCAGGGCACTGACACCATGTTTTTCCACACCAGGTGACACCAACCCTAGTGATGCCACTGACCACAGTCACCAAACAAACCATTGGTAACACAATACACCGCCATGGATTGAAATCCTGCAGCGCCCGCAAGGTCCCCCTCCTCAGGAAGGCACATGGACAAGTCCATCTGAAGTTTGCCAATGAACATCTAAATGATTCAGAGGAGGATTGGAAGAAAGTGTTGTGGTCAGAGGAGACCAAAATTCAGCTCTTTGGCATTAACTCAACTCGCCGTGTTTGGAGGAAGAAAAAGGCTGACTATGTCCCTAAGAACACCATCCCTACAGTCACACACGGAGGTGGAAACATGATGCTTTGGGGATGTTTCTCTGCTAAAGGTACAGACCGTCTTTGCCGCATTGAGGGGCCAATGGACGGGGCCATGTATTGTAAGATCTTGGATGAGAACCTTCTTCCCTCATCCAGAACACTGAAGATGGGTCATGGATGGGTCTTCCAGCATGACAATGACCCAAAACATACCGCCAAGGCAACAAAGGAGTGGCTCAAGAAGAAGCAGATTAAGGTCATGAAGTGGTTTAGCCAGTCTACAGACCTTAATCTTATAGGAAATGTATGGAGGGAGCTGAAACTTCGAGTTGCCAAGCGACAGCCAAGAAACCTTAAGAATTTAGAGAAGATCTGTAAAGAAGAGTGGACCAAAATCCCTCCTGAGATGTGTGCAAAGCTGGTCACCACCTACAAGAAACGTCTGACCTCTGTGATCACCAACAAGGGTTTCTCCACCAATTACTAAGTCATGTTTTGCTTGGGGGTCAAATACTTATTTTACTCCATTTATAACATTTGTATTGTGTTTTTTTCTGGATTTTTGTTTGATATTCTGTCTCTATCATATAAAATACACCTATGATAAAAATAAAATATATTTTCTTTAATCTTTTCATGTGACAACACTGAAAAAATGACACTTGTCTACAATGTAAAGTAGTGAGTGTACAGCTTGTATAACAGTGTAAATTTACTGTCCCCCTCAAAATAACTCAACACACAGCCATTAATGTCTAAACCGCTGGCAACAAAAGTCAGTACACCCCTAAGTGAAAATGTCCAAATTGGACCCAAAGTGTCAATATTTTGTGTGGCCACCATTATTTTCCCAGCACTGCCTTAACCCTCTTGGGCATGGAGGTCACCAGAGCTTCACAGGTTGTCACTGGAGTCCTCTTCCCCTCCTCCATGATGACATCATGGAGCTGGTGGATGTTAGAGACCTTGCGCTCCTCCACCTTCCGTTTGAGGATGTCCCACAGATGATCAATAGGGTTTAGGTCTGGAGACATGCTTAACCAGTCCATCACCTTTACCTTCAGCTTCTTTAGAAAGGCAGTGGTGGTCTTGGAGGTGTGTTTGGGGTGGTTATCATGTTGGAATACTGCCCTGCGGTCCAGTCTCTGAAGGGAGGGGATCATGTTCTGCTTCAGTAGGTCACAGTACATGTTGGCATTCATGGTTCCCTCAATTATCTGTAGCCCCCCAGTTCCGGCAGCACTCATACAGCCCCAGACCATGACACTCCCACCACCATACTTGACTGTAGACAAGACACACTTGTCTTTGTCCTCCTCACCTGGTTGCCCCCACACACGCTTGTCACCATCTGAACCAAATACGTTTATCTTGGTCTCATCAGACCACAGGACATGGTTCAAGTAATCCATGTCCTTAGTCTGCTTGTCTTCAGCAAACTGTTTGTGGTCTTTCTTGTGCATCATCTTTAGAAGAGGCTTCCTTCTGGGATGACAGCCATGCAGACCAATTTGACGCAGTGTGCGGCGTATGGTCTGAGCACTGACAGGCTGACCCCCCCCCACCCCTACAACCTCTGCAGCAATGCTGGCAGCACTCATATGTCTATTTCCCAAAGACAACCTCTGGATATGATGCTGAGCACGTGACCTCAACTTTTTTGGTGGACCATGGCGAGGCCTGTTCTGAGGGGAACCTGTCCTGTTATACCGCTGTATGGTCTTGGCCACCGTGCTGCAGCTCAGTTTCAGGGTCTTGGCAATCTTCTTATAGCCTAGGCCATCTTTATGTAGAGCAGATCCTCAGAGAGTTCTTTGCCATGAGGTTCCATGTTGAACTTCCAGTGATCAGTATGAGAGAGTGAGAGCGATAACACCAAATTTAACACACCTGCTCTCCATTCACACCTGAGACCTTGTAACACTAACGAGCCACATGACACCGGGGAGGGAAAATGGCTAATTGGGCCCAATTTGGAGATTTTCACTTAGGGGTGTACTGACTTTTGTTGCCAGCGGTTTAGACATTAATGGCTGTGTGTTGAGTTATTTTGAGGGGACAGCAAATTTGCACTGTTATACAAGCTGTACACTCACCATCTTTTTATATTAGTCACATTGCGAAGGAAAGATCGCACTGCGGCTGCTGTCCGTCACCCACGTAATGTTACATAAACATCTAATACGAAGTCCTTTTGCTGCGTTTCGGCCTCCTGTTAAATTTTCCTGACAATTCATTCTTAAAAATCAGAAGCTATTTTTTTTTCACTTTGGTGGTAAAAGAAAAACCTGAAAACAGTCGACACATTAAACGCATAGTTCTAAAAAGAAGAAAATAGGAAAAAGGACTCAAATCATTGCAACTTCGTTTATTAAAAAATATATGTGCCTCCTGGGTTCACCAGTCTCTCTTTAAACAATCAAGTTCCATTTCATTTTTCGGCTCTGCTGTAAATTACAATTGGGAGGGGGAGGGGGGGGGGAGGCAGGGACAATGATATACATATATAAAAGGTTGTATAATCACACATTGGTACACGCCACCCCGCCATTTAAAAACCCCGTTACATAATACCAGGCCTCCCCTTCACAGCCTATTCAAGCTGTTTGGTAGCAGGCAGGTGGCAACAATTAAATAAAGTGAATTGGTAGAGGTAGGGGGAAGCTACGCCAATTCCCCTTTTATAGCAGCTGAAAAAAAAAAAAAAAACCAAAAGACAAAAATAAAAATACCCTCTCGCTTGAAAGTATCGGCGAGTTTCCCCCACCTCGAAGCTTCGAACTTCCGTTGATTCTGGTCATCACAATTAATTCAGCATAAAATTGTTAAAAAGCAAACTATATATAGCCCTAAAAGGTTGATGACCCCCACGATTTGACCACCTGGCCGCGAAGGACAAACCAGAAGCGCCAGCTGGTTTTCACGGTGCACCAGTAGCTCCGACAACCGGACCGATCACCTCAGTTTTCACCAAAGTCCTATAGAGTCTGTACCGAGTCTGTGGAAGAGCTGGCCGCTCTCCGTCACATGGAAAAGGGACCCTGAGCGTTAAGAATTTTTTTTTTGTTACACTGAGAGAATTTTTGGCTTGCGTCTATAAATCTGAACAGCTCTTTACCCGCGGCGGTACTTAACACCGAATGTGTACCTGGAAAAAGCACAAACCCTTTAAAAGAAGTAGTATCACCACAACTTAAAAATCCTCATTGGAGCCCCCAGGGGACCCAACCTATCCCCCCAAGTTGCACTTGGTCCTGTTCTGATCTGTGGTTGTTTGTGTTAGCCGTCAGCTCCTCCCCAGGCTGAAGCCCAATTTATTAGCTATGGGGAAAGCACATCACAGCACTATAGTCACCCTCTCTAAGAGTTTCCCTTTGCAAAATATAAAAGTAAAATGGAAAATCAGATTACTCATTGAGCATCAACCCACACATTCTTTGTGTGCACAGTTTTAGCATTGGCCAGCCCTGCCCGACCCTTTACTGTGATTGAGGTGGTTGTGTATTAGCAGCCAGCAGATCAATCACACAGCCCCACCAGTGCTGACTGATCCTTTGCCATTGCAAATTCTTGTGTTGTGATCTGAGCTGTCCTGCTGTATGATGGTCATCAGGTTTGATTAGATTCCACTCCTCCTGAGCAGCCAGGTTGAACAGTGGTGGGGGAGAGGGGCGATGTCGACCACGCAACCTACCAGTGACAACCAACCCCTCACGAGTGCAGTGGACTTTTACAAGCAGCCAGCAGATCAATCACACAGCCCCACCAGCGCTGACTGATCCTTTACTATTGTCAATCGGGGCTCTTTAAAGATCCCACTCCTCCTGAGCAGCCTGGTTGAACAGCGGTGGAAGGGAGGGGTGATGTCAACCACGCCACCACACAACCTACCAGTGCCAACCAACACTTCTCAATATATATGAGTGCAGTGGACTTTTACAAGCACCCAGCAGATCAAATCACACAGCCCCACCACCGCTGACTGATCCTTTACTATTGTGATTACTTGTGTTGTGATCTGACCTGCCCTATGATATGATGTCGCTAGTCTACAGCAAGTGCCTGCTGCCAGAGAAGAGTGCTGTCAATTGGGGTCATTAAATTCCACTCCTGAGCAGCCTGGTGGAGGGGGAAGGCAATGGTCGGGAACAGAGCTCGGACTAAATCCTTCTACAGCGCCTATCATCTGGAACTCCACCCTCTGAGCAGTAGGGATTGTGGCTGCTGATCAGGATGTCAACTTTCTCTCTGCCACGTCTCCCAGTGGGCTCAAACCCACCCGACCCCCTGGCGAGTCTTACTCGCTCATCACCTGTGGGGGCCATCTTGGATACCCCATCTCCCAGCAGCACCAAGTCGGCCAGCACACAGACCTCCTAGCAGCCATCACCTCCTATAAAGAGACCATGACCAACAAGAACAGTGGTGGGGTGGAGGGGCCACGTCGACAACTCAACAACTACAGTACGGATTAGAACTGGACTAAGTTGCGGTGATACTACTCCTTTAAGGGTCCATACTGCATTCAGAAATCTTATGCCGTCATTGTGGCAGGGGGAGCATCGCTTCCTATATTTTCCATAACTTTTCAGCTGCCTCTAGAACATCCTATAAAACTTTCCTAAAAAAAAAAAAAAAAATCCTGAATACCCGGTGAGATACTCATAACCTACAGATGAGCTTCCAGCCAAGGGATCGGCATCTCTTAGAACCTGCTCCTGTCAGGTACTGCCTGCATATCTCCATAGCACTTTGCTCTGCCTATAGATTATAGAATGGATCCTTCCTTCATACCTGCACATGTCCATAGTACGGATCCTTCCTGCCTGAACATGTCTATAGTACTCACTGCCTATAGAACGGATGCTTCCTTCCTTCCTACCTGCACATGTCCATAGTAGTCTCTGCCTATAGAACGGATCCTTCCTGCCCGTCAGGTGCTGCCTGCACACGTCTGTAGTACTCCTTTCTCCCTATAGACTATAGTGCAGATCCTGCCTTCCTGCACATGTCCATAGTACTCCACACTGCCCATAGTTTATAGCAGAGACCGTTTTTTCCTAATGCCCCAAATATTCCAATTTTTACAAACATTTTTTTTTTTTTTTTTTAGAACAATACAGCATAAAATGTATCCGGTCTGAGCGAACGTCTTCTCTGCAAACTGGTACCGAGCTGAAAATAAATACCTCGATTAGAATAGAAGTCTCAGCACTAAGCCCTTCCGTCTTCCCAGGCTCACAAGTATTCAGTCCTATTTAAAAAATCGTCAGGAATGCGATTCTAAAATTAAAAAAAATGTTTCTTTAAAAACTTGATTCGAATGAGAAAAAAAAAATAAAAAAAAATAAAAAGGATCTGATTTTATACCCGTCGATGGAAGTTACCATGAAAAAAAAAAAAAGAAAAAAAAAGAAAGAAGGAAGGATCACATGGCAATACAACACAGCCTTAAAAAAAAAGTTTAAAAAATAAAATAAAAATGTAAGAAGGTCGTCATGCAGACAAAACAAGAGCCAGACCGGTTAGGACTCTGCTCCTGCCCCTCACTTTCCCTTTTTTTTTTTTTTCCCTGGCTTCCTCAGAACAGGAGACGCCTCCTCTGGCCCTTCAGACCAGCAGACAGAGGAGCCTTCCCATGCACACATACACACCTTAGTATTAAGAACACGTGCAACCCCTAGGGGGGGGGGGGTGAACTCCCTCCCAAAAAAATAAAATCTACAGAATGGGACTAGATCGTGAAAAGCTCTCCAACCATAACAAATGTAGCGCCATAAAAAAAAAAAGGCAGGCTGTAACACACGGGAGGGCCCTGCAGCACAGCATTGCACCAAAGAGAGCCATGTATGGAGTCGCCAGCTACCATCGTAGCTCGGCAGGAGTTCGAGTTTCTTCTGCGACCGTTGGCTGGGTCAGTTTCAGGGGATTATAAATAAAAAAAAAAAAAAAAAAAAAAAAGAGGGCTTCCCTTGTCAGTTAAAATAGTAAAGCCTTATGCACATTGTGTCAGTTTTCGATAAAGTTTAGTATACAAAAAAAAAAAAAAAAACCTTGTCAGTTAAAATTGTAAAGCCTTATGCACATCGTGTCCGTTTTCAATAAAGTTGAAAAAAAAAAAAAAAAAAACTAGAAGAAACTTCCCAGCTTGACCTGCTGCTATAGAGGCAGCCAGACGCCCGGTCCTGCGCTCTCCTGCGTATTTGGTGCTGACCCACGACATACCGGTTACCTTGTACCCAGAGAAAGCAGTTTGCAGCCACGGTGGGTAGGCCATTGAGTACCAGAGAGGAGCCGGAAAACTCCGCCCATCAAAAAAAAAAAAAAAAAAAAACCTTTAAAAAAATTGTTACAAACCATAGAATAGCAGGGATAAATATCCCGTCACAGCCAAAATATATATAATATATATATATAGTCATATATAAATTATATATACACGCACACACACGCACACACATTATATATATATATATGTATATAAATATGCCTTCTTCCAATCCAGCGAGGGGTAAAGTTATAGATGAAGGGGAGGTTGGTCTGAAGTCAGGACATTGGCCACATCTGCTCCGTTCCCTTTTTTTTTTTTCTAGTTTTCTTTTTTTTTTTTGCTTTTTTTTGCATTTTGTTATCAAAGTTCTGTCAGTTTTCTTGTGGCCCGCTTAGTACGGAGGGGGAGCAGGGATTCCTTGATGATCGCACAATTATTCCCCTGCAAAAAAAGGGCCGGTATAACTACACACAAGTTGCAAGTTCCGAAAAGAAGTGGAGTCTTGAGGGGGAAGGGAGAGGGGGGTGGTCTCTGTCTTCGAGGGGACAAGTCTTCCTGTGTTTTTGATGACAAATGCACATCGAACCCCCCTTCCCCCTGACTGTCCCATTTCTCTGGGCGGAGGGTAAAGTGGAGGGTCATAAAGAGGATTTATCTGTCCGGAAGGTTCAGTTTAGAGTTTTTCGGGGGACGGTACCCAGATGTGATGCCCAGAATGATCTTCGATTATCTGCTTGATCTTGTTATAAATTTCTTCCAACGACTCGCCCTGGACGATGGCTGCGGGGGGAAAAAAAATCCAAAGACGCTGCGTCAGAGAACACATTTTTTTAGATATATTTATTATTATGAAATGGAGTTTGATAAGGTTTTGTATTTAAAGCAGATATTCAGCCCCCCCCCCCCACCTTTTTTTTTTACCCCAGCTTACCTTGTGGCGGGTTCTTCACAGTTTGGATACTTTACCTACCGAGCGGATCCAGCGTTGTCCTGCCAGGATCGGCAGCCGCCGCTCAGGTCATGCCCCGCCATATTCGAGTGACATCTTTGGGAATCCGACTGGCTCCTCCGGGTAAAGCTGGCGGGCTTCCCAATGACGCACCCCTAGGCCCGTCCCCCTCTGTGAATGAAACACTAAGGCCTCCTGGAATTTGTGACATACATATGCCAGGAAGCACAGCGGGCACAGTACACGTCATTCGGCTAGGCCAAGGGTCTCCAAACTTTCTAAACAAAGGGCCAGTTTACAGCCCTTCAGGATTTAGGGGGAGCAGACTGTAGTCAGTGGGAGAAATAGTGCCTCATTATTGGTATCAGTGAGAAGAATATTGCCCCCTCTTTGATATCAGTGGGGGGGGAGAAATAGTGTCCCATCATTGGCATCAGTGGGGGGAGAAATAGTGCCCCGTCATTGGCGTCAGTGGGAGGAATAGTGCCCAGTCATTGGCGTCCGTGGGAGGAATAGTGCCCAGTCATTGGCGTCCGTGGGAGGAATAGTGCCCAGTCATTGGCGTCCGTGGGAGGAATAGTGCCCAGTCATTGGCGTCCGTGGGAGGAATAGTGCCCAGTCATTGGCGTCCGTGGGAGGAATAGTGCCCAGTCATTGGCGTCCGTGGGAGGAATAGTGCCCAGTCATTGGCGTCCGTGGGAGGAATAGTGCCCAGTCATTGGCGTCCGTGGGAGGAATAGTGCCCAGTCATTGGCGTCCGTGGGAGGAATAGTGCCCAGTCATTGGCGTCCGTGGGAGGAATAGTGCCCAGTCATTGGCGTCCGTGGGAGGAATAGTGCCCAGTCATTGGCGTCCGTGGGAGGAATAGTGCCCAGTCATTGGCGTCCGTGGGAGGAATAGTGCCCAGTCATTGGCGTCCGTGGGAGGAATAGTGCCCAGTCATTGGCGTCCGTGGGAGGAATAGTGCCCAGTCATTGGCGTCCGTGGGAGGAATAGTGCCCAGTCATTGGCGTCCGTGGGAGGAATAGTGCCCAGTCATTGGCGTCCGTGGGAGGAATAGTGCCCAGTCATTGGCGTCCGTGGGAGGAATAGTGCCCAGTCATTGGCGTCCGTGGGAGGAATAGTGCCCAGTCATTGGCGTCCGTGGGAGGAATAGTGCCCAGTCATTGGCGTCCGTGGGAGGAATAGTGCCCAGTCATTGGCGTCCGTGGGAGGAATAGTGCCCAGTCATTGGCGTCCGTGGGAGGAATAGTGCCCAGTCATTGGCGTCCGTGGGAGGAATAGTGCCCAGTCATTGGCGTCCGTGGGAGGAATAGTGCCCAGTCATTGGCGTCCGTGGGAGGAATAGTGCCCAGTCATTGGCGTCCGTGGGAGGAATAGTGCCCAGTCATTGGCGTCCGTGGGAGGAATAGTGCCCAGTCATTGGCGTCCGTGGGAGGAATAGTGCCCAGTCATTGGCGTCCGTGGGAGGAATAGTGCCCAGTCATTGGCGTCCGTGGGAGGAATAGTGCCCAGTCATTGGCGTCCGTGGGAGGAATAGTGCCCAGTCATTGGCGTCCGTGGGAGGAATAGTGCCCAGTCATTGGCGTCCGTGGGAGGAATAGTGCCCAGTCATTGGCGTCCGTGGGAGGAATAGTGCCCAGTCATTGGCGTCCGTGGGAGGAATAGTGCCCAGTCATTGGCGTCCGTGGGAGGAATAGTGCCCAGTCATTGGCGTCCGTGGGAGGAATAGTGCCCAGTCATTGGCGTCCGTGGGAGGAATAGTGCCCAGTCATTGGCGTCCGTGGGAGGAATAGTGCCCAGTCATTGGCGTCCGTGGGAGGAATAGTGCCCAGTCATTGGCGTCCGTGGGAGGAATAGTGCCCAGTCATTGGCGTCCGTGGGAGGAATAGTGCCCAGTCATTGGCGTCCGTGGGAGGAATAGTGCCCAGTCATTGGCGTCCGTGGGAGGAATAGTGCCCAGTCATTGGCGTCCGTGGGAGGAATAGTGCCCAGTCATTGGCGTCCGTGGGAGGAATAGTGCCCAGTCATTGGCGTCCGTGGGAGGAATAGTGCCCAGTCATTGGCGTCCGTGGGAGGAATAGTGCCCAGTCATTGGCGTCCGTGGAGGAATAGTGCCCAGTCATTGGCGTCCGTGGGAGGAATAGTGCCCAGTCATTGCGTCGTGGGAGGAATAGTGCCCAGTCATTGGCGTCCGTGGGAGGAATAGTGCCCAGTCATTGGCGTCCGTGGGAGGAATAGTGCCCAGTCATTGGCGTCCGTGGGAGGAATAGTGCCCAGTCATTGGCGTCCGTGGAGGAATAGTGCCCAGTCATTGGCGTCCGTGGGAGGAATAGTGCCCAGTCATTGGCGTCCGTGGAGGAATAGTGCCCAGTCATTGGCGTCCGTGGGAGGAATAGTGCCCAGTCATTGGCGTCCGTGGGAGGAATAGTGCCCAGTCATTGGCATCCGTGGGAGGAATAGTGCCCAGTCATTGGCGTCCGTGGGAGGAATAGTGCCCAGTCATTGGCGTCCGTGGGAGGAATAGTGCCCAGTCATTGGCGTCCGTGGGAGGAATAGTGCCCAGTCATTGGCGTCCGTGGGAGGAATAGTGCCCAGTCATTGGCGTCCGTGGGAGGAATAGTGCCCAGTCATTGGCGTCCGTGGGAGGAATAGTGCCCAGTCATTGGTGTCCGTGGGAATAGCGTCCCCTCATTGGTGTCAGTGGGAGGAATAGTGCCCCATCATTGGAATCGGTGGGAAGAATAGTGCCCCATTATTGGGGTCAGTGGGAATAGTGCCCCATCACCGGTGTCAGTGGGAGGAATAGTGCCCCATTATTGGTGTCAGTGGGAATAAACTATGCCCCAATATTGGGGTCAGTGGGAGGAATAGTGTCCCAAGGGCCAGATAAAAAGGCAAGTAAAGGGCCACATTGTGCCCCTGGGTCAATTTGGAGACTACTGGGCTAGGCAAATGACATGTATTAGAGGCAGTACTGAACCCCCCCCCCCCCATAAAAAGAAAAGCTGCTATACAGGTAGCAGAGTGGAGGAGGGGTGGACCAGATGGACTTTCAATTTATGGGTGAAGATCTGCTTTAGGATCTACTGATGGACACAGGAATTGAGAATCAGTCTGGTTATACTGCTGCCTACAGGAGGTAAGGACACTGGCAAAACGTACATTGTAAGCCAGCTCTTGTTTACCCCCACCTCTACCCAGCATGCCTCAGTCTTGTGAGCACGCAGTGCAGCAGTAAATAGAGCAGGGGTCTCAAACTGGTGGCCCTCCAGCTGTTGTGAAACTACAAGTCCCATCATGCCTCTGTCTGTGGGAGTCAAGTTTATAACTGTCAGCCTTGCAATGCCTCATGGGACTTGTAGTTTGGCAACAGCTGGAGGGCCGCCAGTTTGAGACCCCTGAAATAGAGGGACAGAACCCGTTTCTCTCATTGGACCTGAGGAAATTCTTTTTTTTTTTGTGTGCAGCGTAAAACCCAACAAAAACAAGAACCCACATAACTTAATTTCCCCTATTGTCTAAAAGATTTCAGAACCAACTGGGTTTTCCAAATGATGTCCAGCTGAGGGGTAAGCAACTGCCACTGATAGGACCAAGAACAACCTGCAACCCAGGACTGCCAGGAAGATGAATACCTAAATCTGGGCCAAAGAAGATGAAGTCTCCAAAGCAGAGAAGTCTGCCAACTACAGGAGGCTACTGGGGAGATCAACAGCCACTGACTGGACTAGTAACTACCTGGGTCTACCTGGGGCTGGGGGAGGAATCAAAAGCCAATGACCGGCACAGGAACTATCCAGGTGTACCAGGGGATCAACAGCCAAGGAGACAGGACCAGAAACTATCCAGGTCTACCAGGGGGATCAACAGCCAAGGAGACAGGACCAGAGACTACCCAGGCCTACCAGGGGGATCAACAGCCAAGGAGACAGGACCAGAGACTACCCAGGTCTACCAGGGGGATCAACAGCCAAGGAGACAGGACCAGAGACTACCCAGCTCTACTGGGGGGGGGGGGGGGGGGGGGATTGGGATCAAAAGCCAAGGAGACAGGACCAGACACTACCCAGGTCTACCAGGGGCATCAACAGCCAAGGACAGGGCCAGAGACTATCCAGGTCCACCAGGCGGATCAACAGCCAAGGACAGGGCCAGAGACTACCCAGAATTTCTCAATTGTCTAAAAGATTTCAGAACCAACTGGGTTTTCCAAATAATGTCCAGCTGAGGGGTGAGCAAAAGCCACCGATAGGACCAAGAACTACCTGCAACCCAGGACTGCCAGGAAGAGGAATAACTAAATCCAAAGAAGATGAAGTCTCCAAAGCAGGGAAGTCTGCCAACTACAGGAGGCTACTGGGGAGATCAACAGCCACTGACTGGACTAGTAACTACCCGGATCTACCTGGGGCTGGGGGAGGAATCAAAAGCCAATGACCGTCACAGGAACTACCTAGGTCTACCAGGGGGATCAACAGACAATGACAGGACCAGAGACTACCCAGGTCTACCAGGGGGATCAACAGCCAAGGAGACAGGACCAGAGACTACCCAGGTCTACCAGGGGGATCAACAGCCAAAAACAGCACCGGAGACTACCCAGGTCTATCAGAGGGCTCAACAGCCAATGACCAGGAACTCCCCAGGCCTACCAAGAGGATCAACAGCCAATGACTTGACCAAGAACTCCCCAGGTCTACTTGGGGGGGGGGGTGGGCAGGACAAAAAGTCGCTGCCAAGAAAAGTGAATCCACACCACCACTAGAGATGGAGAAAGCCAACTGTATAAACTTTGATTCTGTCGAGGTAGCAGATCCTGCCTATAGTAAAGGGGAACTCTACGTAAAACAAGGCCGGAGTGCTGCAAAGGCCACCATACACAAATAAAATCTCTCTAAATGTCAGAAATTACCTGTGAAAAATTCCCCGAACTCCTGCTCCAGCTTGGTGGCTTTATCGAACATCTTGAGTGCTTGTTCATACGTTTGCCTTCGGTTCATCTCCCTGAGAATAAATACATTGGAGAAGTCATTTATCTAATTTCCACATTTCTGACCATACGAGGGTGAGAGAGCCGATAAATCACCTTCTACAGCCCATGAGCAGAACCTGAACACTGATGGAGCTTTCATCAACGGAGATCTGAACCCAAATAGGTTGCTGCACATGGTCCTGGTCATGTCAGAAGGGTTTAACCACCCGCCATCCCTTTAGGCTGGGGTCTCAAACTGGTGGCCCTCCAGCTGTTGTGGAACTACAAGTCCCATCATGCCTCTGCCTATGGGTGTCATGCTCGAAACTGTCAGCCTTGCAATGCCTCATGGGAATTGTAGTTTCGCAACAGCTGGAGGGCCACCAGTTTGAAACCCCTGCTTTAAAGAGATCTGACGGGAAAGGGTCGGAGATCACAAACTTCCTGCCCAGGCCAATTTCCCAGGCCAATTTCCAGCTTTCAGCGCTCTCACACTTTGAATGACAATTACGAGGTCATGTAACACTGTACACATAGGACATTTAGATACATTTTTTGCACACAAATGGAGGTTTCTTTTGGTGGTATTTAACCACTTAAGGACCGAGCCTCTTTATGAGATTTGGTGTTTACAAATTAAAATCGTTTTTTTTTTTGCTAGGAAAATGACTCTAACACCCTAGAAAATAAAATGGCGGTCGTTGCAATACTTTCTGTCACACCGTATTTGCGCAGCGGTTTTACAAGGGCACTTTTTTTTTTTTTGGAAACTATACACTTTTTTAATTAAAGAATAAAACAGTAAAAAGTTAGCCCATTTTTTTTTTTTATATTGTGAAAGATAATGTTACGCCGAGTAAATTGATACCCAACATGTCACGCTTCAAAATTGCGCCCGCTCGTGGAACGGCGACAAACTTTTACCCTTATAAATCTCCATAGGCCACGTTTAAAAAAAAAAAAAAACTCTACAGGTTGCATGTTTTGAACTAGAACGTCCATGTAAGCCGGAGGGCGTTGCCTGGATGAAGCTGGGCTGAAGCCACTTTCATTAGCCTGACACTTGATGCTGAGAGAGGGCGGTCTTTTTCCCTACCGGCAACCATTTGTGGGAATCCCCGGAGTTAGGGATGGGTAACCAGGCGTATCGCCCAAAACTTTCTCCATTTATGTACTATATGATGTGGTGCATCTAAAAGCAGTGGTCTCCAAACTGCAGCCCTTTGCTAGCCTTTATCTGGCCCTTGGGGCGCCATACCCACCCAGGGCTAGCAACCCCGGGGCGCCATACCCACCCAGGGCTAGCAACCCCGGGGCGCCATACCCACCCAAGACTAGCAAGTCCGGGGAGCACCAACAATGGGGCACTATTCATCCTCCTACTGACCACAGGCGCCAAGTAATGGACCACCAACCCTAATGCTGGGCCCGGGACATTTTCTACCCCCCCCCCCAAGCCACAATCCTGCATCCCTAAAGTCCAAAGAACAGTAAAATGTTTGATATGTTTCAGTATTTGCATATAATGACAGAATTTAGGAGAGAAAAGCGTGAGGAGCGGCCACTTACATGAGTGCGTCTACTGATTTTGGTTTGATAAAAATAGCGATTGGGAAGAGTTGTGCTTGCTGCAATCGTTTGATCGCATTCCCAGAGACATCCAGAATGCAATGTTTACCCTGCAAAAAATTTTTAAAAAGTTGTCGTTAGACGGCGGAGCTCACAATCATCTGTCCGTTATGGATGACTTTTCACCACGGTTCACTTACCCTTTCAGCCACCGCGCGCACCGATTGGATGCTCGTGCCGTACAGGTTGTCATTGAACTGCCCGGCTTCTATGAATTTGTTATCCTGGATGTCCTTCTCCATCTGCTCCCGGGAAGAGACAAAGTGATAGTCCTGACCGTCCATCTCGTTCTCCCGCCGGGGCCGTGTAGTGTCTGCAGAGAGAGACTCTATAAGAATGGGGGAGTGATGAGTGAGGGATGGGGGTACAGATGTGCTATGAAAAGTTTACATCTCCCCCTGTCTGCTGTTCACGAGGACATTAACAACTTAGGGGACACCACCACCCCCACTTTCTGACACTTGTTTACAAGTAAAAATCTGTATGTTTTGCTTGAAAATGACATAAAAATTGTATTTTTTTTTGGGGGGGGGGGGGGGGATGAATTTAAAAAGCAAAAACAAACAAAAAAACACACAACAGTAAAGTTAGCTCAATTTTTTTGCATAAATGTGAAAGATGATGTTACGCCGAGTAAATAGATACCTAACATGTCACACTTTAAAATTGCGCACACTTGTGGAAAGGCGACAAAACTATAATACTTTAAAATCTCCATAGGCGACGCTTTAAAAACGTCTTTACAAGTTACCAGTTTGGAGTTGGGGGGGGTCTAGCGCTAGAATTATCGCTCTTATATGTGCTTTGAACACCGTTTATATATGTGGGCGCGACTTACGTATGCGTTCGCTTCTTCTGGCGAACTCGGAGGGTTGGAGCACTTAAAAAAAAAAAAAAAAAATTTCTTATTTTACATTTTTTATTTTTACACCGTCCCTTTAATTTTTTTTTGTGGTGACTTTTATTCCTATTACAAAGAATATAAACATCGCTTGTAATATAAATAAGAGATGATAGGTCCAATTTATGGGGAGATCTGGGGTGAAAAAGACCTCAGATCTCTCATTTACTTTAAGCACTGATTCGCACTAGCGCGATGCGGGAACTGGCGTGATTCCGGCATCCCATAAGACTCGCAGGCAGATTGTACCTCCCTATGTGAACAGCTGCGGGTGTCAATAGAAAGTTAATGACACCCGCAGATCGGTTGGCATATCGCAGTGTGACCTGTCAAATGGTGTAGGATCCGATTCCAGTGTAAACCCCAAAAAATTAAAAAAAAGTTCTTTTGGTGCAAATGCGATGCGAATTTAGCCATACAATCTGCATGGCTGAATTGGCATCACATAGACATTGCATGTGATCTGCGGTGCAAATCACATGGCATGTCGGAGAGCACACCAGTATGAACCCAGAAGAAAAAAAAAAAAAAAAAAAAAAGCCCTAGAACAGAAAAGGACGTCAGATGTCGCTCCGGTCCTCCAAGGGCATAGAGCACAGTGAGGGTCATCTTGCCCTCACTCAGCTCGGTTCAGGGCTCTGGCCAGTTCAGAAACCACCGGGAAGCGGCAGTAGGGGGGGGGGAATCAATTCTCCTGCCACCTATAAAAGTGATCCCGTCGCGAATCCTAAAAAATATAAATATAATATAATATATATCTATCTGTATCTATATCCATCCCAATTTTTTTTTTTTTTGTATAATATGAAAGATGTTACGCAGAGTAAAAATGCGCACACTCATAGAATTGGGGCCAGACTGATACTTAAACGCCATACTAAACTCTTTAAACATTTCTACAGGTTACCAGTTTACAGTTACAGAGGAGATGTAGCGCTAGAATTATTGCTCTCGCTCTACCGATCACAGCGATACCTCACATGTGTGGTGTGAGCGCCATTTACATATGTGGGCGTGACCTTTGTATGCATTCCATGAGGGGGGGGGAAGATGGGCGCATGACATTTTTTTTGGTTTCAGATTTGTTTATTTTATTCCTTCTTATTATTAAGATAACATTTTTTGATCACTTTTATTGCTGTCGCAGGTAATGTAAACTTCACTTGCGATAATACAGCATGACAGGTCCTCTTTAAGCAGAGGTCTGGGGTCTAAAAGATCACAAATCTCTTCTCTACCCTTAAAAGCAAAAAATAAATAAATAAATAAATAAATAAATATATATAATTTTTTTTTAATCAGGGGAAAATCGTGGGTGTTTTACACCGATCCCCGCTGACTGTGAGGAGAGGAGCGAGCGCCGCCCACATACACAAAGCCAAGTGCACACGGCTAGGCTCAGCTCCACTCACAGTCACACCAAGTCCCACCATTGGACCTGTTTTATGTCCATCATAGGCGCAGGACTGCGCGAGGAGCAGAGCATAGCCGAGTACACTTGGCTTTGTGTATGTCGGCAGCGCTCGCTCCTCTCCTATCAAAGGAGATTGCACCGATTTTAAATACCGTAATCAACCTGCAATGATGCTCAAGGCTGCAGATGGACACTGATAAGGCTGCATTGATGGGCATTTAAATGTAATTTTTTTCCTTAAACTTCCCTCCTAAACTTGGGGTGCGCGTCATACGCCGATAAATACGAATATATATATATTATATATATATATATATATATATATATATATATATATATATATATATATATATATATATATATATATATATATATATAGAGAGAGAGAGAGATAGAGAGAGAGAGATAGAGAGAGATAGAGAGAGAGAGAGAGAGAGAGAGAGAGAGAGAGAGAGAGATACACACACAGCTTGTATAACGGTGTAAATTTGCTGTCCCCTCAAAATAACTCAACACACAGCCATTAATGTCTAAACCGCTGGCAACAAAAGTCAGTACACCCCTAAGTGAAAATCTCCAAATTGGGCCCAAAGTGTCAATATTTTGTGTGGCCTCCATTATTTTCCAGCACTGCCTTAACCCTCTTGGGCATGGAGGTCACCAGAGCTTCACAGGTTGTCACTGGAGTCCTCTTCCCCTCCTCCATGATGACATCACAGAGCTGGTGGATGTTAGAGACCATGCGCTCCTCCACCTTCCGTTTGAGGATGTCCCACAGATGATCAATAGGGTTTAGGTCTGGAGACATGCTTGGCCAGTCCATCACCTTTACCCTCAGCTTCTTTAGCAAGGCAGTGGTGGTCTTGGAGGTGTGTTTGGGGTGGTTATCATGTTGGAATACTGCCCTGCGGTCCAGTCTCTGAAGGGAGGGGATCATGCTCTGCTTCAGTATATCACAGTACATGTTGGCATTCATGGTCCCCTCAATGATCTGTAGCTCCCCAGTGCCGGCAGCACTCATGCAGCCCCAGACCATGACACTCCCACCACCACAAGCTGTACACTCACTACACATTGTAGCAAAGTGTCATTTACACACACACATATACGCTTTTTTTTAAAGCAAAAAGTAACAACCCATGTTCACATTGCCTGAGAACCAGAAGTGATATCATGACGTCACTCTGGTCCTCCAAGGGCATAGAGATGAGCGGCTGCCATCTTGCCATCGCTCATCTCTATGGCAAGCCAGCGCCCGATGGCATCCCAGGCTCACAGATCAGTAAGTTAAGCCCAGAAAGCACTGTGAAGTAGTGGGGAGGGAAGGAATTCTCCACAGTGATCACCTTTATCATCAGAAAGTCCAACGCCTAAGGGAAAAGAAAACACCAGGGTTGTGGCAGCTAGCTGCAGCCATCACCCTGGTAAAGATGAGTTCAGGTGTGGTCGCAACCCGCACGTGCAGAGCCCGCCAGGAAGACGACACTGCACAGCGCTAATCACAAGCAGCGAGACATTTCTTGATCTCTGCAGCTGCGGATGTCTCACTGCCTGCGATTAGCGCTGTGCCGACTTCCTGGCGGGGCTCTGCACGTGCAGGTTGGGACCACGCCTGAGCTCATCCCTACACCCCGGTATTTAACGTAAAACAAAATGACGCAAGTGGTTAAAGAACAAAATCAATAGACTCACGTGGGACACAAGATCCAAATTTGTGGGGGAACTCGGAGATGAGGTCGTCGTTTACCCGATCTTTCAGGGGGCCCAGAATGATGACAGGTCTGGCGTAATGAACTAAAAAGGAAATAAATTTAATTCAACCCGTCAGGACAGCAGATAAAAAAAAAAAAAAAAAAAAAAAAAAAAAAAAACACCACAAACACATAACAATATTGACAATTAACAGAACATGATCAGAACAGAAGACGATGAATATTCTGCCCTGTATATGGAGATACTTACTCTCTTGTCGAATGACGGGCTCATAGGATAGAATAGTGTCTTCCTGTCCCTCTGTAAAGAAAAAAAGGACCCGGGATCAGAGGAATGATCGAAGAGAGAAGCAACAAAGAACAAACATCCAACAAAACACGACTTACTGGAGCTGCTCTCACTGTCACTGGTGTTTGATGTCACGGCCTCTGCAAGATAACAAAATTACCAGTCAGTAGGTGGTAGCCGGGGCAACCACTGACACACCGCACACACAGAGCATGAAGGGCTGGGGGGGTCATTATATGTCACACACACACACAAACACTCAGCAGTACAGGCGCCAAGTCGCAGTGATTCCCCTCTTATTACTGACACTGAGTGACAGTGTGATGGAAAAACAGGCCGGGCGTGCCATCTGGCTGCATAACCAGCCCAGGTTTCTGGAGGGAAAGCACCGTGCCTGAGCTGCATGTACTGCACTGTTTACTCATATGGTTAATAAAAATAAAAAAAATGTAACATGAAATCCCAACAGAAAATTTAGTATAAAAAATCAGCTAAATACATCCCAGATGCATCAAAAGAAAAAAAAAAAGAAAAAAAAAAAAAAAATCTGTATGAAGCTTAGTTGATTTCTTTAGCCACAGCCTAGGCGGTCCCTTGCCAGCATTCTAAAGAGAAGAGCCTTTGTCCAACACATTATCTGCTACGTCAGAGCTATAGCTAACCAATCAGAAGGCAGAATGAGCTTTAGTGATTTCAGAGCTATAGGTCTGACTCAGCAGAGGGTGTATGTTGGACCTCTGCTTCCTATGTGGAAGCAGTGGCCTCCCTGCAGAGGTCCAACACCCCCCCTGTCGAAGAGCTATAAAACTCTCCAATCCTAAGGCAGAATGAGCTTTACCGATTTCAGAGCTAGAGGGTGTGTGTTGGACCTCTGCAGGGAGGCCACTGCTTCCACATAGAGAGGAGAGGTCCAACACACCCTCTGCCAAGTTTGACCCATAGCTCTGAAATCAGTAAAGCTCATTCTGCCTTCTGATTGGTGAGCTTATAGCGCTGACTCGGCAGAGGGTGTGTTGGACCTCTGCTCTCTGTGTGAAAGCAGTGGCCTCTCTACAGAGGTCCAACACACCCTCTAGCTCTGAAATCGATAAAGATCATTCTGTCTTCTGATTGGCGAGCTGTAGCTCAGTGGAGGGCGTTTTGGACCTCTGTAATGAGGCCACCGTTTCCACTTAGAGAGCAAAGGCCCTTTTGTGCAGAATGCCGGCAGGGGACAGGCTTTTCTACATATGCTGTGGCTGCTTTAAAAAAAAAAAAAAATTAAAATAAAACCAACCATAAGACTTGAAGCACATTTACTTTTGATACGGATGGAATATATTTAGGTGATAAATACTTCTGCAGAAATCCAGCAGACGCTGTCCTGACAGCAGTGACCCCAAAGTCCTTTAACGTTACAAGGAGGGGAAAAGACATGCCACAAAGTGGGGGGCTTTCCTGCCCACACCCCCGAGAGGACAGGACAAGGTTCAAGCAGACAACCATGGTGTAAGATGAGTGTCCCATCCCCCCCAAACTGAGGGACTTACTCAGACTCTTTGATCCATAATAATCGTCACTTAAGCCCGGGAAATCCTGATATTACCGAGACAGAAGAGAGGAGAAAGATAGACAGTGAGAGACAGCCAACCAGAGACCAGGAAGAGGAACAGAATAGTCACCCATCATCATCAAAACCCAAAATTTATTATAGTACAGGAGGGGAGCAGAGTGGAGGGGGGAATTAGCGGGGAATTTAGAAGTTTTTACAATTATACACCATGGAATGGAAAAAGAACACAGAGGACACAGAAAAAGCAGTGCGGAAAATTAAAATAAAAACCAACCTCTCCACCTGAGGTACAGATTTCTAAACGAATGGACCCCACTGGCATCATTTAGCTAAATTCCTAAAAGCTATACGGCATTACATTGGTATCTGTTCAGAGATCTGTGTCATCCTGCCACCCTATTACACCATGCACAAATACATAAAGATGACTTAGGCCAGTGATGGTGAACCTTGGCACCCCAGATGTTTTGGAACTACATTTCCTATGATGTTCAACTACACTGCAGTATGCATGAGCATCATGGGAAATGTAGTTCCAAAACACCTGGAGTGACAAGGTTCGCCATCACTGGCCTAGGCTATAAGAAGATTGCCAAGACCTTGAAACTGAGCTGCAGCATGGTGGCCAAGACCATACAGCGGTATAACAGGACAGGTTCCACTCAGAACAGGCCTCGCCATGGTCCACCAAAGAAGTTGAGGTCACGTGATCAGCGTCATATCCAGAGGTTGTCTTTAGGAAATAGACGTATGAGTGCTGCCAGCATTGCTGCAGAGGTTGTAGGGGTGGGGGGGGTCAGCCTGTCAGTGCTCAGACCATACGTCGCACACTGCATCAAATTGGTCTGCATGGCTGTCATCCCAGAAGGAAGCCTCTTCTAAAGATGATGTACAAGAAAGTCCGCAAACAGTTTGCTGAAGACACGCAGACTAAGGACATGGATTACTGGAACCATGTCCTGTGGTCTGATGAGACCAAGATAAACTTATTGGGTTCAGATGGCGACAAGCGTGTGTGGCGGCAACCAGGTGAGGAGGACAAAGACAAGTGCGTCTTGTCTACAGTCAAGCATGGTGGTGGGAGTGTCATGGTCTGGGGCTGCATGAGTGCTGCCGGCACTGGGGGGCTACAGATCATTGAGGGAACAATGAATGCCAACATGTACTGTGACATACTGAAGCAGAGCATGATCCCTTCCCTTCAGAGACTGGACCGCAGGGCAGTATTCCAACATGATAACCACCCCAAACACACCTCCAAGACCACCACTGCCTTGATAAAGAAGCTGAGGGTAAAGGTGATGGACTGGCCAAGCATGTCTCCAGACCTAAACCCTATTGATCATCTGTGGGACATCCTCAAGCGGAAGGCGGAGAAGCGCAAGGTCTCCAACATCCACCAGCTCCGTGATGTCGTCATGGAGGAGGGGAAGAGGACTCCAGTGACAACCTGTGAAGCTCTGGTGACCTCCATGCCCAAGAGGGTTAAGGCAGTGCTGGAAAATAATGGGGGCCACACAAAATATTGACACTTTGGACCCAATTTGGAGATTTTCACTTAGGGGTGTACTGACTTTTGTTGCCAGCGGTTTAGACATTAATGGCTGTGTGTTGAGTTATTTTGAGGGGACAGCAAATTTACACTGTTATACAAGCTGTACACTCACTACTTTACATTGTAGACAAGTGTCATTTCTTCAGTGTTGTCACATGAAAAGATTTACACAAATGTGACTGATGGGGTGTACTTACTTTTGTCAGATACTGAGATATAGATATCTATATCTATTACACACATACATATATACTGCGGGTTTCAGGATCAAACAGGATGAGACTTTCATTTCTCCTCCCAGTCGTCCTTTAATTATGACGGAGAGGTGATCCTATCTGTGTAATGGAGAGGAAGTTATCTTCTCCCCATTACTATCCAGCATTCCCACAGATCAGGAAACCAGTTCTAGAAACCAGTTATAATTGGTCTTCCCAATATAAAGACAAAACATTACAGAGCTAAAGGAGGAGGTGGCCTGGGAGGACTGGTTGTGGTCTCTGTACCCGTCCACAGCATGATCCTCTCAGATGTTAACCACTTCACCTCCGGAAGATTGTCAGCAACATTTCCCCCTTCCCGACAATATTTTTTACTTTCTGCTATAAAACAAATCCAATAAAATAATAATAAAAAGAAAAAAAAAACAACCCAAAAAACGTCCTCATAAATTTAGGCCAGTATGTATTCAGGATCAGACCTTTGTTCTGCCGGTGGACATCAAGTCAGCAGTAACCGCCGCTGGGCTCCAGCCGTGTGTGTGATCAGTGGCGGCGTGCATGAGTGCGCCCTACCCTGAAGACCCGGATCACACACAGTATAATCTGGCGCACAGGTGCTGCCCTGTAGCAGTAAAACGGCTATGGGGCGGAGCTGAAGTGGTCAAATATGACACACGATATTAAAAACGGGAACATGTATCCAAATATACAGAAATGTAAAAGCAAATATTAAAAAAAGTGTATCGATAAAGTGATAAAATCTGATAAATATTTGTCAAAATACAATTTCCCAGAGATAGAACAACAAGCTGATCCAGGTAATTTGTTTTTATATTTGTGTATATTTGCAGAGATATGGCCTCAAACACCCCTCCCCCACACTGTGAGCTACAAAATAGCTAAGATCTTAAGGGAAAAAAATGCCCCTTACATTGGTGGTTAGTAGAACGAGTGATGGTCAGAATGCAGACAGCTAATAAGGTCAATGTCCTGGAGCTGGCCTTGCCAAGTGGCATTTGCTCTGGAACTATGGAGGCACATCAGCCACAGCTCATGTAACCCTTAAGCAACCTCTGGATGGTGTAGGGCAGCCATTCTCTACCAAAGCTCATGGAACCCTTAGCAACCTCTGAAGGAACCCTGGTAGAGAATGGCTGCCCGAAACCATCCACAGCTCATGGAACCCTAAGCAACCTCTGGAGAAACCCTGGTAGCAAATGGCTGCCCGAAACCATCCACAGCTCATGGAACCCCAAGCAATCTCTGGAGGAACCCTGGTAGAGAATGGCTGCCGGAAACCATCCACAGCTCATGGAACCCTTAACCTCTGGAGGTACCCTGGTAGAGAATGGCTGCCTTACACCATCCACAGCTCATGGAACCCTAAGCAACCTCTGGAGGAACCCTGGTAGAGAATGGCAGCCTTACACCATCCACAGCTCATGGAACCCTAAGCAACCTCTGGAAGAACCCTAAGCAACCTCTGGGAGAACCCTAAGCAACCTCTGGGAGAACCCTAAGCAACCTCTGGAGGAACCCTAAGCAACCTCTGGAGGAACCCTAAGCAACCTCTGGAGGAACCCTAAGCAACCTCTGGAGGAACCCTAAGAAACCTCTGGGAGGAACCCTAAGAAACCTCTGGGAGGAACCCTAAGAAACCTCTGGGAGGAACCCTAAGAAACCTCTGGAGGAACTGGTACACCACGGATTGTCCGATCTGCAAAGACCTCAAACATTCGACTTGCTGAATTTCTTCTGGCAAGCCAACCCTACTGCTCTACAAACGTGTCACTCGCTCCTCTCTCACTAGTCTAGTATAAAGTGTGAGGAAAACTGCGACCTCTACTCTTACTTACGTGCGTTGTTGGTCTCCGGAACAAGGCTCTTGTAAAACGGAAACTTGCGGGACAGCCGAAAACTCTTTTTACGCTTGGATTTGATGGACTGCGGTAGATGGCGGAAGGCACAGAGAAATGGGCAACGGGGGACACAACGCCACAAATGTAGAAATGAAGAAGGTGATGGAGGAGGAAAAAAAAGGAAACAAAAACAAAAAAACACAACATGGGTTTACAAGGCATGCAAAAAAAAAAAAAAAACCAAACATAAGCGGTGAGTGTGATGAACGGAGAGGGCGAGGATTAACATGAAATGTGGGACAACTTCATCAAGCATGATCAGCGGCAGGTCACCTACATCCCACCTGTTGGAGGCTATACATTGTTACATTCCTCAGATGATTCCTATTGCTCCCTGAGCTGTGATCCTCATCAAAGGCTCCGATAGATTTCTCCACTCATCTCTCCTTATTGTACAGTAGAAGGATGAAAACACCGGCACACCGGGGGGGTCCAATGAGATTTCTGATCAGCCATAACCTTGCGACCACAAGTAAAAGTGAATACCATTGATTATCTGGACATCTGAAAGTGGGTGGGATATATTGGGCAGCAAGTGAACATCTTGTCCCCGAAGTTGCTGTCCATCGCAATTTGTTGTGTATGGGGGATGTGTAGCCGCAGACCGGTCAGGGTATCCATGCTGACCTGTGTCCACAGCCGAAAGTGCCTACAATGGGCATGCGAGCATCAGAACTGGACCAAGCAATGGAAAAAGGTGGCCTGGTCTGACGAATCCAAGAAAGGTTTGAGGAACATAAGTTTGAGGTGCTGATTTGGCCTCCAAATTCTCCAGATCGCCATCCAATCGAGCATCTGTGGGATTTTCCCTCTAAAAACAAATCCGATCCATGGAGGCCCCACCCTCCCAACTTACAGGACTTAAAGATCTGCTGCTGATGGCTACAGAACTGGAGCACGGGGCAACGGAAGGTGGTGGCCTGGTCTGATGGATCACATGGATGGCCAGGTGCGTCACTTACCTGGGGAAGAGATGGATGGGAAAAAGAGAAGCCGGCAGGGGCAGTCTAATGCTTTGACCAATGATCTGCTGGGACACACCTTGGCTCCTGCAATTTATGAGGATGTGACACCTACCTAAAAACATTGTTGGTGACCAAGTCCACCTGATCATGAAAAACGGTATTCCCTGATGGCAGTGGCCTCTCAGCAGGATAATGTGCCCTGCCACACTGCAAACATGGTTCAAGAATGGTTTGAGGAACACAACAACTACGCGGGTGAGGTGTTGACTTGGGCCTTCAAATTTCAATCAAGTAACTGTGGGATGTGCTGGAGGAACAGATCTGATCCATGGAAGCCCCACCTCACAGGACTTAAAGGAACTGCTACCGACGGCTTGGCGTACCGTTAGAGGTCTAATGGGGTTCATGCCTTAACCAAGTCAGAAAAGGGGGACCTACTCCATATTAGGTGGGTGGTCATAAAATGTTATGGCTGATCGGTGTATATTTCTGATTTGCATATTCGCGGTCACTAGGTCATCCTGCAGAAGAGACCCCGTGAGGTTCCAATTACTGTGTAAAATCCTCTTTGGAGTGCCGGTGACTTTTCCTCCTTTCACTGTAGTTTTGTATGGCGCCATATATTGTACCCTCTCGCTACATCGGTCAAAAACAAAGAATCTGTGAATGGAGCCTGAAGGAGTTCAGTATCGGGGCGACATTTGCTGGAGCGGCAGTGACCACAGTTGCTATGGCACAGTTGCTATGGCATAGTTACCTGCTAACATGTGACTACAAAACATTTTCTGTTCCTCTGTGAATATTCCCCCCCCCCCCCCCCCCCATACCCGGGGAGCCCAGAAATACGTTCTCTCTCAGCGTGGTTCTTATACTCACTCTGTTGGACTCCAAGCCGGAGCGGCCGTGGAATTTGACAGTTTTCAGTCTCGCTCGCTCCTTTTTCTCGACCCTGAAAAACAACAAGCGGACAGTTCTATTAGGAGGAGTACGTAGGGGGCTGCGAGAACACGAGAATGAAATGTGACAAATCTATCGCAGCCCGCTGTCAGGTGATGTCACAGAGCCTGTGCAGGCTGGGGGAAGATTGTGACCATATGGTCAGGATACACCCAGGAGCATTGTGTGTATATAAGGCAGCAGTGTGATCCAGGGGGCCAGAGAGGCGGAGCATTGTGTGTATAAGGCAGCAGTGTGATCCAGGGGGCCAGAGAGGCGGAGCATTGTGCGTATAAGGCAGCAGTGTGATCCGGGGGGGCCAGAGAGGCGGAGCATTGTGTGTATAAAGTAGCAGTGTGATCCGGGGGGCCAGAGAGGCGGAGCATTGTGTGTATAAAGCAGCAGTGTGATCCGGGGGGCCAGAGAGGCGGAGCATTGTGTGTATAAAGCAGCAGTGTGATCCGGGGGGCCAGAGAGGCGGAGCATTGTGTGTATAAGGCAGCAGTGTGATCCAGGGGGCCAGAGAGGCGGAGCATTGTGCGTATAAGGCAGCAGTGTGATCCGGGGGGGCCAGAGAGGCGGAGCATTGTGTGTATAAAGTAGCAGTGTGATCCGGGGGGCCAGAGAGGCGGAGCATTGTGTGTATAAAGCAGCAGTGTGATCCGGGGGGCCAGAGAGGCGGAGCATTGTGTGTATAAAGCAGCAGTGTGATCCGGGGGGCCAGAGAGGCGAAGCATTGTGTGTATAAAGCAGCAGTGAGATACGGGGGGCCAGAGAAGCGGAGCATTGTGTGTATAAAGCAGTGTGATCCGGGGTGCCAGAGAGGCGGAGCATTGTGTGTATAAAGCAGCAGTGAGATCCGGGGGGCCAGAGAAGCGGAGCATTGTGCGTATAAAGCAGCAGTGTGATCCGGGGGGCCAGAGAGGCGGAGCATTGTGCGTATAAGGCAGCAGTGAGATCCGGGGGGCCAGAGAGGCGGAGCATTGTGCGTATAAGGCAGCAGTGTGATCCGGGGGGCCAGAGAGGCGGAGCATTGTGTGTATAAGGCAGCAGTGAGATCCGGGGGGCCAGAGAAGCGGAGCATTGTGTGTATAAAGCAGCAGTGTGATCCGGGGGGGCCAGAGAGGCGGAGCATTGTGTGTATAAGGCAGCAGTGAGATCCGGGGGGCCAGAGAGGCGGAGCATTGTGTATAAGACGACAGCAGTATGATCCGGGGGGGGGGGGGGGGGGAGGGCAGAGAGGCAGAGCATTGTGTGTATAAGGCAGCAGTGTGATCCGGGGGGGGGAGAGGGGCAGAGCATTGTGTGTATAAGGCAGCAGTGTGATCCGGGGGGGGGGGGGGGGGGGGAGAGGGGCGGAGCATTGTGTGTATAAGGCAGCAGTGAGATCCGGGGGGCCAGAGAAGCGGAGCATTGTGTATAAGACGACAGCAGTATGATCCAGGGGGAGAGGGGCAGAGCATTGTGTGTATAAGGCAGTAGTGTGATCCGGGGGGGGGGGGGGGGGGGGGGGCAGAGAGGCAGAGCATTGTGTGTATAAGGCAGCAGTGTGATCCGGGGGGGGGGGGGGGATTTGGGAGGAGGGCAGAGAGGCAGAGCATTGTGTGTATAAGGCAGTAGTGTGATCCGGGGGGGGGTGGGGGCAGAGAGGCAGAGCATTGTGTGTATAAGGCAGCAGTGTGATCGGGGGGGGGGGGGCAGAGAGGCAGAGCATTGTGTGTATAAGGCAGCAGTGTGATCCGGGGGGGGAGAGGGGCAGAGCATTGTGTGTATAAGACAGCAGTTTTATCCGGGGGGGAGGAGGCAGAGCATTGTATGTATAAGGGAACAGTGTGATCCAGAGGGGGGGGGGGGGGGGAGGCAGAGCATTGCATGTATAAGGGAACAGTGTGATCCAGAGGGGGGGGGGGGGGGGGGGGGGAGGCAGAGCATTGCATGTATAAGGCAGCAGTGTGATCCAGAGGGAGGGGGGCACTGGGCAGAGACACAGAGAATTGTCAAGTACCCCCAACAGGCCATGTTTTCAGGTTTTCCTTTACTTTGCACAGCTGCTTTAAAGCAATATGAGCTATTTTATCTAAGGGAAGTTCCCAAAACATGGCCCGCTGGGGGTACTTGAGGACTGGGGTTGAGAATCACTGGTCTAAGGCATGTGAAATTCAGCTTTGTGGTCCACGGGATTCAAAATTATGAGTTTAGTGGTCCTGGGAGGTCTGAAAGGTTGGCGACCACCGAGATAAATAGCAATAGTAAAAAAGGACAGGATATTATCAGCTCACAAGGTTTCTGGCAGGATCAACAGGTTCTTTTTTTGCACTGTACAGATATAAACAAAACACATTCAATGGTATATTTAACAGATGAAAAGGGAGCAAATTTTCAGTAGTTTAGGAAGTTAGACTGGGACGGTCACATTTTAATGCCCCCCCCTCCCCTCAGGCCCTGAGATTACCCGCATTACCTGTGTAGCTCTTATACACAACTAGAACATTGCTAAAAGCCAGGATAGGGCGATGTCTGGTCACATGATTTTAGATAACTAAAAGTTATATGTACAGTGATCCTCACCACAAAGCCTACAGGTGTATGAAGGGGGGGGGCACTACTGAGCATGCAACACGTGGCTCCGCATCAGATAAAATCCCTTTTTACCTCTTTTTACTGGGGATGACGCCGATCTGCTCGCTCTCCCCGTGCGGAGTGACCAGCCTGGCCTGCCACCATTCGTCATCGGAGGCATTGATCACATGCAGGATGTCCCCGTAGGAGAAGCTCAGGCCCTGGCTCGGTAGGCAGCTGTCCCGGGAGCGATCGTAGTCAAAGAGCGCCCTGTTTAAAAAGAGGGAGAAGAAGATCGATAGAGAAATGGTGAGAATTCACAAATACCGGGCCTCATATTTCATGGTCATATTTCCCTCCCACACTAACACAGATTAAAACCAGTGTAACCAGTTCAAAGAAAAACTGAAAGCAATGATAAAACGTAAAACCCGCATAAAAAAAAAAAAAAATTTGCAACAATGACACATAAACCAGTCATTCTTCCCTATATTAATACACAGGTGATCTATGATCCCTAGTTCACACCAGTGCGGCTTTGAAGTCGTGTTATTTCAGAGCCCAACAACAGTGCGGTTTCATGTGTGGCTTGCTGACGTCAGTGCGACTTCATTCAACAGATGTCAATGCAAGTCTCAGGGGTTCCACTGTCGCAAATGAGGTGCAACTTGAACTGTCAAGTCTGACTGGTGTGAACCGGGGCTTAAAGGTTCATTTCCACCATCCTCTGTCTCAAACATTTTACAGCATAATTCATGTGTCTCATTATTTTCTCTTTATAGTCTGTACTATACTACTAGTCCCCCCCAATAAAGCTAAATTTTTCCTCAGTTTAGGCCGCTATGTATTCTTCTACATATTTTTGGTAAAAAAAAAATATAAAAAAATAAAATAAAATCGCAATAAGCATATATTGATTGGTCTGCGCAAAAGTTATAGCATCTACAAAATAGGGGATAGATTAATAGCATTTTTATTATTATTATTATTTTTTTTTTTACTAGTAATGGCGGCGATCTGCGATTTTTATCGTGACTGACATTACGGCGGACAATTTTGACACATTTTTGGAACCACTGGCATTTATACAGCGATCAGTGCGATTAAGAAAGCATCGATTACTGTAAAAATGTTACTGGCAGTGAAGGGGTTAACGAAGTTCCCTGGGAGGTGATTCTAACTGAAGGGGGGAGGGGACTGACTAGAGGAAGTGACGGATCGTGGTTCCTAGCTAATAAGAACACACGATCTGTCACTCCTGTCAGAACAGGGAAGCGTTTGTTTACACACACTCACTCGTCCCTGTTCTGCGTCTCCTGCTCACGATCGCTCGTGGCCGGCGGTCTTCGCGACCGTCGGCCACGAGCATTGGCAACCCCCCGCTGTGCAGCAGGCGTGCGCCTGCTATCCGGACCCCGCGAGCCAACGTACAGCTACGTGGTTTCGGGCAGGGGAGCCAACCTGCTGCAGTATAGCTGGTCCGGAATCGGTTAAAACGAAGCCCTCCAGCCACGTGTCGTCACCGCTGACGGGGCTTCCATCTTCACCAGGTCTTCCCTTCCGTGTCCGTGGGCTCTGGTGGTGTGAATGGCAGCGCCATGATAACGTCACTGCCACGATAAGCATGCGGGAGTCACGGAGCTCTGAAGTGACAGCAGGGGGGGCGGGGGGGGGGGTGACTCCTTTCAGAGCGCATTGGGCCAGTGACGTCACCGGGTGCCGCTTCGCTGGAATATTTCCTGTAGGTTTATTTTACCTCCAGATAAGCCTCATTATAATCTTACCTGTAGGTAAAACTAGCAAAAAAAGTTTAAAGTGGAACTTTTGTTCTTTCTTGTTGTTTTATCTTTGGATAGTAAAACTTTTTTTTTTTTTTTTGCCTGTAAATCCCTTCTACAGCCCACTTCCTGTTTGTCTGGTCATTAGCCTAGGCTTATGACATCAGACACAGCTCTCTCTCTCTCGTGAGAGTTTGCCAGGAAGTAACAGGAGATGAGTCATAAGAGGGCCAATGAGAGCTGGAGGTGTGAACAGGCAGACGCTTCAGCTGCCCACAGTTAAGATGGCTGCAGCCAGACTCAGTGGAGGGAGATTTCTGCAGCATATTTGGCAAGTACAGAATCCCAGTATATATATATAAAATAATATGCAAAGTGGTTGGAGGGAAGCTTCAGAATGGCAAAGATGTTTTTTTTTTTATTACAGATTATGTGAGCAGACTGCAGTTCCTTTTTAAATTTCCTCTGCAAATCTTTTTGCACATTCTGATACAAAGTTACCTCTGAGACTCGCACATCATAAAAAAATCAAATAAAAATAAAATCTGCGATGAACGTACCGGACGTAGAGAGACCTCTTCTCACTGGTGCGCAAAGAGCCGGATCCGGAGCTCATACTGCTGTTCATCATCTGCTCTCTCAAGTCATGGATCTTTGACTCAAACCGGCTGTACTCTGTGAGGGGAGGAAAGAAGAAAGCTGAGAAAAGCAGATATACAAAGTACTGACACTATATCCACCTAAAGGTTACATTTATATGTAGCACTCGTCTTCCCTGACGTTTATAAACGCACCCTGGTAGACACGTTCTAACACTAACCAAACAAACCACTTGGAAACCATGTGTCCGGCGCCCTGCATGTAGATTAGGGGCCGGGGGCATAGGTTAGGGGGGCGTCGCCCCTACACCCTGTGTGGACAGGCTGTCACTGTGTGTCTGTCAGGGGCAGTGGGCGGCGTCAGTAGGGCAGTGGGCGGCGTCAGCAGGGCAGTGGGCGGCGTCAGCAGGGCAGCGTCAGCAGGGCAGCGGGCGGCCTCAGAGTAGAGATTGGAGGCAGTAGTTTATATTTATTATTTCATCTTTTTCCCTTTTTTGACAATTTTATTTTTTTATTCCTTTTTAACAATATTTCTTTAAAACATTTTATTTTATTACAATTTTTTTTTAGGCGCCTAGTCGGGGGGGCTTTGGTGAAATATTAGGGGTCTAAACATACCCTCCAATGTCTAATTTTTGATATATAAAAAAAAAAAAAAAAAAAAAAAAAAAGGGACTTAGTCCAGCGAGATTCCCCCCGTCCCTTTCTCTGAAGTCTCAGCTGCACTGCACAGGGAATGGATGGGAAGTGCTCTGTGCTGAGCGGCTTTCTGTTTCATTCACAAACGGAAGCATAGTAAACAGTTTACTATGCTTCAGTTATGAATGAACACAGCGAGCGATCGGTATCAATCAGTCACGGTGTTCATTCAGAAAAGGAAGAGGACAGTAATATTTACCGGCCTCTTCTCCTCTCTCCTTTCTGAAACGATGGGGGAGGGGCGGGACCAGAGGAGAATACAGGGGGGATCGGGGCAGCAGAAGGAAGAGGGACAGGAGGGGGTGGCATGTATTGGTATTGATCCCCTGCAGTCTATAGGGTAAGAAATCCTGGAATTTGCTTTCACCGTACCAATCTTACCGTCCTGATAGAGAGATATACACAAACACTGTATATAGGAAGGCCGATTGTTTCCTCAGAGCAAACATCTGCTGCTGAGAAGAGTGGCCACTCCCTAACATTCCACCTCATACAATATAAATGCCGTCTTCTCTATCATAAAAAGCTTCTATTAAAAGGGCATTTAATAGGCAGAAAGGAGGAGGAGAGACTCTGCGGTGAGAAGTACCCGAGAGCGAGCGAATCTTCTCCCCATTACCATACATGGTCCATCATCTCCCATCTATATATATACAGCAAGAGCTGCGGGGCCCCTACAGGTTTACATTACCGGCAGGCGCTGCTTATGGCAGCTCAACATAAAAACGAACAATCGCTGAGAGTCCCCCACATAGGATCTCCTGTATAGTCTGTCATACCCAACGTGACACCAGGCGGCACAACGCCTTCATAGACCGACTAATACCGTACTGTATACCATTCATTCCTAGGGGGGCATTCTACCTAGAAGGGTCCATCCCTGGATGGCAAAGAGTCGGGGGGGGGGGGGGGGGGTGCCAAATATTGCAGCGGAAGACTTGTATAACCCTTTCCCTGTCACATGGGGGACAAGAATGTTTTGGTGACAGGTGAATGACAGGTTCTCTTCAATAAGAAATCAGGAGCCTAAAAAGAGACCCCCCCCCATGAAACGCAGCCTGCGCTCCATTACCTTCTTCTCCACCTTCCACATCATTATCAGCAAGGGGGAGATCGGTGAACGAATGTTCTCTTCATCTCCCTCCCATTCTACCTGCTACACTATCCACTGCTCCACTGACACCCGCCCCCCCGCCACAGCACAGGGGGAGAGCGCAACCCGCCCCCCGCCACAAGCGCAGGGAGAGTGCAACCCGCCGCTGCCCCCCCCCCCCCCCGCCACTGTGCAGGGAGAGAGAGAGAAACGCGCCCCTACCACAATGAAGGGGAAGAGCGCGACCCGACCCAGCGCAGGAGGAGAGCGCAATGCCACCCCCCCCCCGCCACAGCGCAACCCACCCCCCACCACAGGACAGGGAGAGAGCGCAACCCGCCACAGAGTGCGCAACCCGCCACAGCGCAGGGAAGAGAGCGCAACCCGCCCCCCGCCACAGCGCAGGGAGAGAGCGCAACCCGCCGCAGCGCGAGAGAGCGCAACCCGCCGCAGCGCGAGAGAGCGCAACCCGCCGCAGCGCGAGAGAGCGCAACCCGCCGCAGCGCGAGAGAGCGCAACCCGCCGCAGCGCAAGAGAGCTCAACCCGCCGCAGCGCGAGAGAGCGCAACCCGCCGCAGCGCAGGGAGAGAGAGCAACCCCCCGCCGCAGCGCAGGGAGAGAGAGCAACCCCCCGCCGCAGCGCAGGGAGAGAGAGCAACCCCCCCCGCCGCAGCGCAGGAGGAGAGCGCAATGCCACCCCCCCCCCGCCACAGCGCAACCCACCCCCACCACAGGACAGGGAGAGAGCGCAACCCGCCACAGAGTGCGCAACCCGCCACAGCGCAGGGAGAGAGCGCAACCCGCCCCCCCGCCACAGCGCAGGGAGAGAGCGCAACCCGCCGCAGCGAGAGAGAGCGCAACCCGCCGCAGCGCGAGAGAGCGCAACCCGCCGCAGCGCGAGAGAGCGCAACCCGCCGCAGCGCGAGAGAGAGAGAGCAACCCCCCGCCGCAGCGCAGGGAGAGAGAGCAACCCCCCGCCGCAGCGCAGGAGAGAGAGCAACCCCCCGCGCAGCGCAGGGAGAGAGAGCAACCCCCCCGCCGCAGCGCAGGGAGAGAGAGCAACCCCCCCGCCGCAGCGCAGGGAGAGAGAGCACCCCCCCCGCCGCAGCGCAGGGAGAGAGAGCAACCCCCCCCCCGCCGCAGCGCAGGGAGAGAGAGCAACCCCCCCCCCGCCGCAGCGCAGGGAGAGAGAGCAACCCCCCCCGCCGCAGCGCAGGGAGAGAGAGCAACCCCCCCGCCGCAGCGCAGGGAGAGAGAGCAACCCCCCCCCCGCCGCAGGGAGAGAGCGCAACCCGCCCCCCGCCGCAGGGAGAGAGCGCAACCCGCCCCCCGCCGCAGGGAGAGAGCGCAACCCGCCCCCCGCCGCAGGGAGAGAGCGCAACCCGCCCCCCGCCGCAGGGAGAGAGCGCAACCCGCCCCAGGGAGAGAGCGCAACCCGCCCCCCGCCGCAGGGAGAGAGCGCAACCCGCCGCTGCCCCCCCCGCCACTGTGCAGGGAGAGAGAGAGAGAGAGAAACGCGCCCCTACCACAATGAAGGGGAAGAGCGCGACCCGACCCAGCGCAGGAGGAGAGCGCAATCCCACCCCCCCGCAACAGCGCAACCCACCCCCCACCACAGGACAGGGAGAGAGCGCAACCCGCCACAGAGTGCGCAACCCGCCCCAGCGCAGGGAGAGAGAGCGCAACCCGCCCCAGCGCAGGGAGAGAGAGCGCAACCCGCCCCAGCGCAGGGAGAGAGAGCGCAACCCGCCCCAGCGCAGGGAGAGAGAGCGCAAACCCGCCCCAGCGCAGGGAGAGAGAGCGCAACCCCCCGCCGCAGCGCAGGGAGAGAGAGCGCAACCCCCCGCCGCCCCGCCGCAGCGCAGGGAGAGAGCGCGCAACCCCCCGCCGCAGCGCAGGGAGAGAGCGCGCAACCCCCCGCCGCAGCGCAGGGAGAGAGCGCGCAACCCCCCGCCGCAGCGCAGGGAGAGAGCGCGCAACCCCCCGCCGCAGCGCAGGGAGAGAGCGCGCAACCCCCCGCCGCAGCGCAGGGAGAGAGCGCGCAACCCCCCGCCGCAGCGCAGGGAGAGAGCGCGCAACCCCCCGCCGCAGCGCAGGGAGAGAGAGCGCAACCCCCCGCCGCAGCGCAGGGAGAGAGAGCGCAACCCCCCGCCGCAGCGCAGGGAGAGAGAGCGCAACCCCCCGCCGCAGCGCAGGGAGAGAGAGCGCAACCCCCCGCCGCAGCGCAGGGAGAGAGAGCGCAACCCCCCGCCGCAGCGCAGGGAGAGAGAGCGCAACCCCCCGCCGCAGCGCAGGGAGAGAGAGCGCAACCCCCCGCCGCAGCGCAGGGAGAGAGAGCGCAACCCCCCGCCGCAGCGCAGGGAGAGAGAGCAACCCCCCGCCGCAGCGCAGGGAGAGAGAGCAACCCCCCGCCGCAGCGCAGGGAGAGAGAGCAACCCCCCGCCGCAGCGCAGGGAGAGAGAGCAACCCCCCGCCGCAGCGCAGGGAGAGAGAGCAACCCCCCGCCGCAGCGCAGGGAGAGAGAGCAACCCCCGCCGCAGCGCAGGGAGAGAGAGCAACCCCCCGCCGCAGCGCAGGGAGAGAGAGCAACCCCCCGCCGCAGCGCAGGGAGAGAGCGCAACCCCCCCGCCGCAGCACAGGGAGAGAGTGCAACCCCCCGCCGCAGCGCAGAGAGAGAGCGCAACCCAAGCGCAACCCGCCCCCCGCCGCAGGGAGAGAGCGCAACCCGCCCCAGAGTACACAATCAGACCCAGTGCAAGAAGAGAGCGCAAACCGCCACCCCCCCGAGAGCGCGAGTCACCCCAGAGCAGGGAGAGAGCGAAATCCACCCCATCACAATATTGTACCCTCCTCCATCACTAAATCTACTCTCCATAGAACCCCAACACCCCCTGTTACTCCTCACAGCCCCATGTCACCCATTGTGCCCCCCCATCACATGTTGCACCCCCACAGACCCCTATATCATCTGCTGCACCCCCATATAACAGACTCCGCCCCCCGGTAGTGATAGGTGACCCCGGTGTCACCCCCTCTCGTTCTTCTCACCTTCCCCGGCCGCTCCGTCCTCTCCTCACCCTCTGCAGACACCGAAACCAGACTACGCCCCGCCCCTTCCGGTAAAACCCATCCCAGCCAATCAGCGGCCTCCGAAGTCAGCCGACCACTCAGAGCGCTCCCTCCCCCTGGCGGCCAATAACAAAAGCATCGCTGGGCACCGACCAATCAGAGAGCGCGGTTTTCCCGCCCACCTCGCATTTAGGAGCCGCTCGAAAGGAAACAGACCGACCAATCACCGCCCAGTGCTCTGCCTACGAAGCCCCGCCCACGTCTCCGCCGCCTCAGGTAGGACAGAGGTGAGAGCGATACCGGGCGGTACAAAGTAACCAATAGGAGGAGAGATAAGAGTCGTGTGACCGGAATGGCGGCGCTCCGAGCCGGGAGTACCGACGTGTGACGTCACAAGTATTATTATTACCTCATATCCCCCCTCTCTCCCATATCACACTCGGGGCTCAGGTCACACCCACACCTCTTTCTTGTATCATCTGTCCCAGGCGTCGTCATGGGAGACGCGCACATCGCTGCCTTTCTAGACGCTTTCCTTTAAACGCAAAACGCTTTTTATTTTGTATTTTTCGTTTACTTCAATGGAGGAGCTTCAGAAAAACGATGCGATTTTACCGCATTCTGAGTCTTAATCCGCCCAACAACAAATGTGCCAAAAAATCACCTCAGAAACACCAAAAATCACCTCAGAAACACCAAAAATCACCTCAGAAACACCAAAAATCACCTCAGAAACACCAAAAAATCACCCCAGGAACACCAAAAAAATCACCCCAGAAACACCAAAAATCACCTCACAAACGCCCAAAAATCACCTCACAAACACCCAAAAATCACCTCAGAAACACCAAAAATCACCTCAGAAACACTCAAAAATCACCTCAGAAACACCCAAAAATCACCTCACAAACATCCAAAAATCACCTCACAAACGCCCAAAAATCACCTCAGAAACACCTAAAAATCACCCCAGAAACACCAAAAATCACCTCAGAAACACCCAAAAATCACCTCAGAAACACCCAAAAAAATCACCTCAGAAACACCCAAAAATCACCTCACAAACGCCCAAAAATCACCTCAGAAACACCAAAAAAATCACCTCACAAACACCCAAAAAATCACCTCAGAAACACTCAAAAATCACCTCACAAACACCAAAAAATCACCTCACAAACACCAAAAAATCACCCCAGAAACATCCAAAAATCACATCAGAAACACCCAAAAAAAATCACATCAGAAACACCCAAAAAAAATCACCTCAGAAACACCACAAATCACCTCACAAATGCCCAAAAATCACCTCAGAAACACCCAAAAATCACCTCACAAACATCCAAAAATCACCTCACAAACGCCCAAAAATCACCTCAGAAACACCTAAAAATCACCCCAGAAACACCAAAAATCACCTCAGAAACACCAAAAAAATCACCCCAGAAACACCAAAAATCACCTCACAAACGCCCAAAAATCACCTCACAAACACCCAAAAATCACCTCAGAAACACCAAAAATCACCTCAGAAACACTCAAAAATCACCTCAGAAACACCCAAAAATCACCTCACAAACATCCAAAAATCACCTCACAAACGCCCAAAAATCACCTCAGAAACACCTAAAAATCACCCCAGAAACACCAAAAATCACCTCAGAAACACCCAAAAATCACCTCAGAAACACCCAAAAAATCACCTCAGAAACACCCAAAAATCACCTCACAAACGCCCAAAAATCACCTCAGAAACACCAAAAAAATCACCTCACAAACACCCAAAAAATCACCTCAGAAACACTCAAAAATCACCTCACAAACACCAAAAAATCACCTCACAAACACCAAAAAATCACCCCAGAAACATCCAAAAATCACATCAGAAACACCCAAAAAAAATCACATCAGAAACACCCAAAAAAAATCACCTCAGAAACACCACAAATCACCTCACAAATGCCCAAAAATCACCTCAGAAACACCCAAAAATCACCTCACAAACATCCAAAAATCACCTCACAAACGCCCAAAAATCACCTCAGAAACACCTAAAAATCACCCCAGAAACACCAAAAATCACCTCAGAAACACCCAAAAATCACCTCCCCAGAAACACCAAAAATCACATCAGAAACCCCCAAAAATCACCCTAGAAACACCGAAAAAAAATCACCTGGGAAACACCCCAAAATCACCTCACAAACACTCCAAAATCACCTCACAAACACCAAAATATCACCTCAGAAACACCCAAAAATCACTTCAGAAACACCCAAAAATCACCCCAGAAATACCCATAAATCACCCCAGAAAATCACCCCAGAAACACCAAAAATCACCCCAGAAACATCAAAAATCACCCCAGAAACATCAAAAAACACCCAAAAATCACCCCAGAAACACCCAAAAATCACCCCGGAAACATCAAAAAAACATCCAAAAATCACCTCAGAAACACCCAAAAACCACCCTAGAAACACCAAAAATCACCCCAGAAACACCCAAAAATCACCTCACAAACACCCAAAAATCACCTCAGAAACACCAAAAACACCTCAGAAACACTCACAAATCACCCTGGAAACACCAAAAATCAGATCTAGAATCCTGGACCTGGAACACCAGACTAGAAATACCGGACCTGGAACACCAGACCAGAAATACCTGACCTAGAATACCAGACAAGAAGTACCAGACCTGGAACACCAGACTAGAAGTACCAGACCTGGAATATCAGACCAGAAGTACCGGACCTAGAATACCGGACCAGGAACACCAGACCAGAAATACCTGACCTAGAATACCAGATGAGAAGTACCAGACCTGGAACACCAGACTAGAAGTACCAGACCTTGAATATCAGACCAGAAGTACCGGACCTAGAATACCGGACCAGAAGTACCAGACCTGGAACACCAGACTAGAAATACCAGACCTGGAATATCAGACCAGAAGTACCGGACCTGGAACACCAGACCAGAAATACCGGACCTGGAATACCAGACCAGAAATACCGGACCTGGAACACCAGACCAGAAGTACCGGACCTGGAATACTAGACCAGAAATACCGGACCTGGAACACCAGACCAGAAGCACCGGACTTGGAACACCAGACCAGAAATACCTGACCTGGACTACCAGACTAGAAGTACCGGACCTGGAACACCAGACCAGAATTACCGGACCTGGAACACCAGACCAGAAATACCTGACCTAGAATACCAGACCAGAAATACCAGACCTGGAACACCAGACCAGAAGTAACGGACCTGGAATACCAGACCAGAAATACCGGACCAGAAACAATAGACCTGGAACATCAAACCAGAAATACCAAATCAAGAACACTGGACCAGAAATACCAGAATTGGAACACCAAGCCAGAAACTAAAAACAGAAGACCAGGAAAAAAAATTAAGAACACTTGACCAGGAACACCAGACCAAAAACAATGGACCAGCAACACCATATCAAGAACACAGATCAGAAATACTGTGCTAGGAGCACCAGACCAGGTACACCATACCAGAAACAACAGACCAGAAACACTGGACCAGGAACACCAAATCAAGAACACTAAATCGGGGGCACTAGATCACGAACACTTTACCAGGAACAGCATAGGAGGACTAGACTGTGAATACCAGAACTGGAATACTGGACCAAGAGCACTAAATCAAGAACACAGACAAGGTACACCAGACCAGAAGCACCAAATCAAGAACACTATACCAGGAGCACCAAATCGTGAAGACCGGACCAGGAACACCAAATCAAGAACACTATTCTGGGAGCGCCAGATCATGAACACCGGAGCAGGAACACCACACCAGAAATACTGGACCAGGAACACCAAATCAAGAACCTCCGACCATGAACACCAGACCTGGAAAGGTATAGAAGGAACACCAGACTGTGCACATCGGCAGGGAACGCCTAGTCCTACCATAGGAGGTCGGGGTGTCTAGAAAACATGACCTGTCTTCCAGGTCGCTCCCCCACCTCACCCCCACATATATAATCATAGCATGGTGATCTATACAGACCAGCACCATGAGGACTACATACGGCTATGTACTGGGGAGACCAAACAAATGCCCCCCCACTGTACCCGAGGAAGGAGAGAAACGGGACTGGAGAGGTCACATGATCACCACATCACATTCCTAAAAATTAACATATTTAGCCAGAAATTAAAAATACATTTTCCTGGGGGGAGGGGCTGGGGACATAATTAATGACCCTAACCCCCGGGGTCCTGCTTTAGATATACTCTGTTATGTGATACACTCCATGTGATTTCTCACCCCTCTAGGAAACGCAGGACAAATCGTGTGCAAGAAACTGGTTCAGCGGGACCAGGAAGTTCGTCAGAACCAAGTGCTGAACGTATATATCATCAGCGTCCGGACCGGAGGAGGAGCGCGGCGTTGTAATACTGTGCGCCGTTTCCAGGTAATGATTGTTTATTATATTCCACAGATCGCCCGTAGTTACTGTATCCGTATTATCTGCTGTTAGAAGTGTATGTCCAGCCAAACCCTTATTTTTTTTTTTTCTTAGTTGTGGGTGGAGCGAAGAAGCGTTAGAACCCCTGCCAGTTTTCTACTGCTATCCGGGGCTCCATGAGAGAGATTTCCCCTCACTTCCTGTTCTGCTGACCTTAACAGGAAGCGAGGAGAACGCTGGGGCAGCAGCACAGACGGAATTAAAAAGACTTTTTGTTTTTAGTAGAATGTGGGAAGTCTAGAACCCCTGTCAGGTTTTTATTTCCGTCTTTAGAGAATGTGAGAGTAGATATCAATAAAAACCAGTCAGGGGCTCTGATTCCCCCCCCCCCACCATTGTTTCCACAACTGAAAAAAATAAAATAAAAATAGTTTTTGGCATGAGATACACTTTGAACAAATTATATGCAGAGTATTCTAAATAAAGGGAGCAACTGATACATTTTATCCACTTGTTTTAATGGTAAGAGATACGTCCTAATATACACAAACTGAGGACGTATCTCCTATGTCCCACCACCACTTCCTGGCTGTCAAAATCGGCACTCCGGTGCTGCACTGCCCCCTAAGTCCTGGTTGGGGGGAGTGCGCTCGCAGTCTCAGCTTGATGCCCAGTGGTGGGACTACAAGTCCCATGAGCCCTTGCATAATAATGCGCATGCGTGATAAATAGCAGAAAGTTTCTATAACCACTTCAGCTTCGGAAGCTTTTAACCCCCCCCTTCATGACCAGGCCATTTACTGCTATTCAGCACTGCGTTACTTTGACAGTTGCGCGGTCGTGCGACGCTGTACCCAAATGACATCACACAAATAGAACTTTTTTTTGGTTGTATTTGATCACCTCTGGGGGTTTTTAATATATATATACACACACGCAAAAAGACCAAAAATAAAAAACAATATTTTTACTTTCTGCTATAAAACATATTTATATATAATTTCTTCATAATTTTATTCCAATACGTATTCTGCTACATATTTTTGGTAAAAAAAATCCCAATAAGCGTATATTGATTGGTTTGAGCAAAAGAAAGTTATCGCATCTACAAACTATCGGATTTATACTGGATTTTTTTTTTTTTTAAAGCGGAGTTCCGCCTGGGAGAAAAAAAAAAAAAAAATTAAAAGTCAGCAGCTACAAATACGGTACCTGCTGACTTTTAGCCCCAGTTCACACAGGGGCGGCACGACTTGCAGGTCGCCTCACCGAGGCGACCTGCACACGACTTCCACGGCGACTTGCAAAACGACTTCTGTATAGAAGTCGCCCCCAAAGTAGTACAGGAACCTTTTTCTAATTCGGAGCGACTTGCGTCGCTCCTATTAGAACGGTTCCATTGTACAGAACGGGAGGCGACTTGTCAGGCGGCTAGGTCGCCTGACAAGTCGCCCCTGTGTGAACCGGCAGTTAATATAAGGACACTTACCTGTCCAGGAAGCCGGCCATATCGGCACTCAAAGGCCAATCTTCGGATCGACCCACGGGTGCCGCCGCCGCTGCCGCCATTTCTGGTAAGGGAAAAAAGGGCAGTGAAGACTTTCGGCTTCACTCCTGGTTCCCTACTGCACATGCGCGAGTCGCGCTGCGTGTTCTGAATGGTCCCCGCTGTCTTCTGGGACCAGTGTGTCTCCCAGAAGACAGTGACGGGGGAGGGGGGGTTGAAGGAGGGGCCAGACATGGCGACGATCTATGCCCGGAAGTGGGAGCAGATACCTGGATTTGACAGGTATCTGCTCCCCCCCCCCCCTCCCCCCTGAAAGGTGCCAAATGTGACACCGGAGGGGGGGGGGGGGGAATCCGATAAGCGGAAGTTCAATTTCTGGGTGGAACTCCGCTTTAATACTAGTAATGGCAGCAATCAACGACTTATAGCGTGACTGCAATATTGTGGCGGACAATCTGACACTAACTGGTACTTTGTGGGAACCAGTAAAACGAATACAGCGATTAGTGCTAAAAACATGCACTGTCACTGTACTAATGACACTGGCTGGGAAGGGGGTTTAAACATCAGGGGTGATCAAAGGGTTAAATGTGTGCCTAGCCAGTGTTTATGTGTATTGTGTGAGGTGCTTTCACATCCCCCCCCGACAGAACAAAGCTCTGCCTTGTTTACAGAGCTCCGTTCTGTGTGTTTTCCCAACGATCGGCGGGTGCTGGAGGACATCCATTCGCTGGCACCTGCATATCGGCTTCTGCTGCGACTAATCACAGCAGAGGCAGCATGCGTGGCCCCTTCCCAGGAGGGTCCGGATCACGTGCCAGGTATGTGATCTGGCACAGAAGAGCCGCTTTGGTGCCCTACAATCCTTCTCATACGGTCGGCGAGCGGTTAACTGACAATTAGGGACCAATTGATACATTTTAACCACTTGAGTGTTTTGAGCGTCCTAATACACATTAACTAAGGACGTATCTCCTACGTCCAACTCCTCTTCCACCGCCAGTTACTGCAGAGCATTCTGTATTTAACTGACATAAATAAAGAGAACAACTGATACATTTTATCCACTTGAGTGTTTTAATGGTAAGAGATACGTCCTAATATACACCAACTAAGGACGTATCTCCTATGTCCCACCACCACTTCCTGGCTGTCAAAATCGTCATTCCGGTGCTGCGCTGCCCCCTAACTTCCGGCTGGGGGGAGTGCGCACACAGTCTCAGCTTAATGCCTAGTGGTGGGACTACAAGTCCCATGAGCCCTTGCCCCGTGCATCAATAAATGTGCATGCTTGATAATAGCAGAACATTTACCCCCCCCCCCTTTCATGGCCAGGCCATTTTTTGCAATTTAACTGGTAATTGCGCGGTCTTGCAACACTGTACCCAAATTACATTTATATCCTTTTTTTTTTTCCACACAAGTAGAGCTTTCTTTTGGTGGTATTAAATCACCGCTGGGATTTTTTAAATTTTTTATTACATAAACGAAAAAAAAAAAATAAAGTTTTTGAAAAAAAAAAACAATATTATAATAATATAATAAAATAATAATAATTTTTACTTTCTGCTATAAAACATATCCAATTAAAAAAAAAGTAAAAATCAAATTTCTTCATAAATTTTGGACAAAATGTATTTTGCTACATGTCTTTGGTAGAAAAAAAAAAAAAACGGTATTTTTTGCTAGAAAGTTACTTAGAACCCCCAAAAATTATATATGTATATTTTTTTTTAGCAGGGACCCTAGAGAATAAAATGGAGATCGTCCCAATACTTTATGTCACACCGTATTTGCGCAGCGGTCTTACAAACGCAATTTTTTTTTCTTGTTTATTTCACTTTTATTTTTTATTTTTACACTGTCCCTTAAAAAAAAAAATGTTTTTGATAACTTTTATTCCTATTACAAGGAATGTAAACATCCCTTGTAATAGAAATAAGCCTGACAGGTCCTCTTTAATGTGAGATCCGGGGGGTCAATAAGACCTCACATCTTGTATTAAAAGCAATAAAAACATTTTTTTAAATTAATTTTTTTTTTCTCAATAAAAAAAAATTGTCCCTTTAACTTTGCAGGGTGGAAGTGACGTTTGGCGTCGCTCCATTCCTCCAAGGGCATAGTCGAGTGACTGCCCTCATCCCCATCCATCCTGGGGATTGGTTAGTTTCCGCCGATACTAACGGCTCCGGTAAGCGGCGGAGACACCCGGTAAACGGCGGGAGGGGGGAACCTCTCCCACCGCCTATAAAAGTGATCTCGCGGCGAATCCGCTGCTGAGACCACTTTTATGTGAAAGCAGACCGCCCGCTGTTTAACCACTTCCACTCCGGGCATAGTCAAATGACGCCGGCTGGAACATCTCCTCCCTCAGGGTGGGCACCATATGACGTCCTCCGGTTCTCGATGCACAGCGCAGCGATCGGGTATGAGGTATGTCCCTCGGGACACAGCCCATCCCTGATCAGTGTAAACAGCCAATAGAAATGGCTCTTTACCACGTGTCCAATCACAGCCGGTCACAAAATGTAAACAAACTGTGGTAACTAGCTGTTACCAGGTTCTCCTCCTCACGCACCGATCGGTGTGTGAGGAGGATATTGTGGTAACAGCTAGTTACCGATCACTGTACACAGTAAAGCACACTGATTGCCCCCTGTAATAAAGAGTACCTGTCACCAGCCCATCAGAGTACCCGAGTACCTGTCACCAGCCCATCAGAGTACCCAAGTACCTGTCACCAGCCCATCAGAGTACCCAAGTACCTGTCACCAGCCCATCAGAGTACCCAAGTACCTGTCACCAGCCCAGAATACCTATCACCAGCTCATCAGAGTACCCAAGTACCTGTCACCAGCCCAATAGAGTACCCGAGTACCAGTCACCAGCCCATCTGAGTACCTGAGTACCTGTCACCAGCCCATCTGAGTACCCGAGTACCTGTCACCAGCCCATCTAAGTACCCGAGTACCTGTCACCAGCCCATCAGCGTACCTGTCACCAGCCCATCTGAGTACCCGAGTACCTGTCACCAGCCCAAGAGAGTTTCTGTCACCAGCCCATCACAGTACCTGTCACCAACTCAGAGTACCTATCACCAGCCCAGAGTACCCGAGTACCTGTCACCAGCCCAAGAGAGTACCTGTCACAGCCCAGAGTACCTGTCACCAGCCAATCTGAGTACCCAAGTACCTGTCACAAGCCCAGAGTACCCGAGTATCTGTCACCAGCCCATAAGAGTACCTGTCACTAGCCCAGAGTACCTGTCACCAGCTTATAAGAGTACCTGTCACCAGCCCAGAGTACTTGTCACCAGCCCATCAGAGTACCTGTCACCAGCCCATCTGAGTACCCGAGTACCTGTCACCAACCCATCTGAGTACCCAAGTACCTGTCATCAGCCCATAACAGTATCTATCACCAACCCATCTGAGTACTCGAGTACCTGTCACCAGCCCATCTGAGTACCCGAGTACCTGTCACCATCCCATCAGATTACCCGAGTACCTGTCACCAGCCCATCTGAGTACCCGAGTACCTGTCTCGAGTTCATCAGAGTACCTGAGTACCTGTCACCAGCTCATCAGAGTACCCGAGTACCTGTCACCAGCCCATCAGATTACCCGAGAACCTGTCACCAGCCCATCTGAGTACCCGAGTACCTGTCTCGAGTTCATCAGATTACACGAGTACCTGTCACCAGCTCATCAGTGTACCCGAGTACCTGTCACCAGCCCATCAGAGTACCCGAGTACCTGTCACCAGTTCATCAGAGTACCCGAGTACCTGTCACCAGCCCATCAGAGTACCCAAGTACCTGTCACCAGTTCATCAGAGTACCCGAGTACCTGTCACCAGCTCATCAGAGTACCCGGGTACCTGTCTCCAGCTCATCAGTGTACCCGAGTACCTGTCTCCAGCCCAAAGTACCCGAGTACCTATCTGCAGCCCATCAGAGTACCCGAGTACCTATCTGCAGCCCATCAGAGTACCCGAGTACCTATCTGCAGCCCATCAGAGTACCCGAGTACCTATCTGCAGCCCATGCCTCATAGATTATACTTTGGGGTGTTTGCTTTCCAAAATGGGGTCATTTTGTGGGCGTTTCCATTGTCCTGGTGCTCCAGGGCCTTCAAAAGTGTAATAGGTTGTTAGGAAATTAGATGTGTAATTTATGCTCTTAGAACACCTGAAGGTGCTCCCTGCATGTTGGGCCTCTCTATGTGACCAGGTTGTGTAAAAGTCTCTCACATGTGATATTGTAATACTCAGGAGGAGGAGCAGAATGTATTTCGGGGTGTAATTGGAAGTATGCATATGCTGTGTGTGAGAAATAACTTTTTATTACGACAATTTTGTGTAAAAAAAAAATCTTTTCTTCATTTACCCCAAAATTGTGGGAAAAAATGCCAAAAAGTTCACAATGCCTCCTACTAAATACCTTGGACTGTCTACTTTTCAAAAAGGGTGTATTTGGGGGGTATTTGTACTTTCCTGACATTTCAGGGCTTAAAGAATTGAAATCGGCCATCAGTACATCAGGTGTGATCAATTTTCAGTGATTGGCAGCATAGCTTGTAGACTCTATAACCTTCACAGAGACCAAATAATATACACTAATTTGGGTTATTTTTACCAAAGATATGTAGCAGTATAAATTTTGGGCCAAATTTATGAACAAAAATTACTTATTTGCAAAATTTTATAATAGAAACTAAAAAAAAGATTTTTTATTCTTTAAAATTTTCGCTCTTTTTTCACTTATATAGCAAAAAAAAAACCCATTGGTGATTAACTACTTGCCAACCAGCTGCCGTTTAACGGCGGTAGGTTGGCTCCCCTTCGCCAATCATCGTAGCTGTACGGTGGGCACTTTAAGGGGTATAGGGGGTGCGCACTGTGTAACGTAGGTCCTACTGCGCATGCCTTGCGGCCGCAATGTCCGCCGTGCACCCGCGATCGCTCCTGACAGAGACAGAATGGAGATCTGTCAATGTAAACAGACAGACCTCCGTTCTGTCAGGGGAAAAGAGACAGATCTGCTGTTCCTAATGCTTAGAAACGGCAATCTCTCTCCTCCTCCAGTCAGTCTCAGCCCCCCCACCCCTCCCCACAGTTAAAAACACATCCCTAGGGAACACATTTAACCCCCTGATCGCCCCCTAGTGTTAATCCCTTCCCTGCCAGTGACATTTACACAGTAATCAATGCATATTTATAGCACTGATCACTGTATAAATGTCAATGGTCCCAAAAATGTGTCAAAAGTGTCCGATCTGTCCGCCGCAAAATCGCAGATCACCACCATTACTAGTTAAAAAAAAAAAAAAATGATAATAATAATAAAAATGCCATAAATCTATCCCCTATTTTGTAGACACTATAACTTTTGCGCAAAACCAATCAATATACACTTATTGCGTTTTTTTTTTTTTTTTTACCAAAAATATGTAGAAGAATACATATCGGTCTAAACTGAGGAAAAAATTAGTTTTTTTTAATTTTTTTTTTTTTTTTGAATATTCATTATAGCAAAAAGTAAAAAATATTGTTTTTTTTTTGTTTTTTTCAAAGTCGTCGCTTTTTTATTTTTTTAATAGCGCAGAAAGTAAAAACCGCAAAGGTGATCAAATACCACCAAAAAAAAAAAAAAGGACGCAAATTTTGTTTGGGTACAGTGTCACACGACCGCACAATTGTCAGTTAAAGCGACGCAGCGCCGTATCGCAAAAAATGGCCCAATCAGGCAGGGGGGTAAATCCTTCTGGGGCTGAAGTGGTTAAATGCCACCCAAAAAAAAGCACTATTTGTGTGAAAAAAATTTTAAAAAATTTTGCTCGGGTACAGTGTAGCATAACTGAGTAATTTGCATTAGCAAGAGCGCGGGAAGCTGAAAATTGGTCTAAGCAGGAAGGGGGTAAGTAAATACGTGCCCGGTACTGAAGTGGTTAAAAATATACCGGGGTTATGGTAGGTATCTGCTGCCATAACCCCGGTATTTAACGTCAAAGTAATGACGTATATATATATATATATATATATATATATATATATATATATACAGTGGGCGGTCCGGAAGCGGTTAATTGGCTTGCTTCTTGGATTGCTGATACATTATAGGTTATGAAATTCTCAAGGATGAATACGTGAAATAAATTCCTTTCCTGGTACTCATTTATACTTCATACGGCTACACTGTGAATTTATTAATAGAGAAATTAAGTTTACTCAGTTTTGGGCAAGGGTTGCCATCATCCTGATCATTATTAATCACAAAACTGAAATTCCTCTTTTTATTTTTATTTTTTTTTTAGGACTTTTGTACGGCAACCAAACTACTACCGTTGTTATATAAAAATATATTCAATTAGATGAATTCATAGCAGCAAACGTGTACCGTATATACTCGAGTATAAGCCGAGGCACCTGATTTTACCACAAAAAAACTGGGAAAACGTATTGACTCGAGTATAAGCCTAGGGTGAGAAATGCGCAGCTACTGTAAGTGGAAAAGAGGATCAACAATGCCAGTCTACAGCCTCACGGTGCCCATTTGCAGCCTCACTGTGCCCATTTGCAGCCATAGGTCCCCTGAACTTCAAACTCGGTAGTTAAGGGTTCCTAGATGCCCCCTAGCTTCAGTCAAAATTTTGGGTCTCTGAACCCAAAGGGTCCCAAAATTACATTGCTGCAGTTGGACGCAGTTGACTGACTTTGGGGCCCCGTGTCTCAGGGGCCACTTGGAGCTAGGAACCCCAAATTGCAAACCCAGTGGAACTAGCACTACAACATATCCAAAACTGGGGTTCCTAGCACCAAGTGGCCCCGAGATATGGGGCCCCAAAATCGGTTCGGAAAATGTCAAGCACTTTTCTGCAGCAGAGAATGACATTTTCCAAACCAAATTTGAGGCCCCGTATCTCTCCTTTGCATATGTTGCAGTGCAAGTTCCACTGGGTTTGTACACCAAATTTGGGGTTCCTAGTACCAAGTGGCCCCGAGATACGGGTCCCCAAAGTCGGTTCGGAAAATGTCATTCTCTGCTGCAGAAAAGTGCTTGACTCGAGTATAAGCCGAGGGGGGCATTTTCAGGACACAAAAAATGTGATGAAAAACTCGGCTTATACTCGAGTATATACGGTAATTCCAACATTCCTAGTTATTAATTAGATCCATGCTATAAAAACGTAGTCCTGAACACTACTAATACATAATACATGACGATTCAAGTATCATCATTGCCTATTATGTCATATTATTTAGGTTACATTTTTTTTTCTTCTTTTTTTTTTTTTCATTTACTTTGTAATTAAGTGTTTATTGTACTCTTAACATTTTATGTTTCCCCCACTCCCCAATCCTTTTCTACCCTTTCCCAACATGCCAAAATATCTCCAAATAACTGCTTTATTATTACTATGTTTTGTAAATCGATCACCGCCATTACTGTTAACTGGCACGATCTCTCAATGTGCCTTATTAGACAAATGTTACTATGTTAAATGTATGCTTCATAAACTTTTAATAAACTCCGTCAAACTACAGTGAAACCCTAGGCCTTCTTCCACTACCTCAGCGCTATGAAAATATCAGGTTTCATAAAATATAGAACTTCCAGAGTTGCAATAATTACGTATTTACGTTACAGAAAGAAATTGTGTCAGCTGACGCTTAAAATGCAAATGCATAACAATATCAGTAATAAAAAAGGTACATAAGTCCAGCTCAAGTGCCCATAATCATTACAGCAGCGCTACTGTCATAGTGAATTATGGACAACTTTCATATGTTAGTGACACACAAGGAATATACAGTTGACAGATGGTGAGAGAAGTCCCAGAAGACACACAGATGATGATCCTACTGTGATAGATAAAAGTGCACCTCACATCAGAGTCCGTACGTCACACTCCCCTTTGGGGTTCACACTCACCAGAGAGATGAACACATCGGGCATTGATATGTTTAGCCACGGCTATCCTCAGTGTCATGGAGGGTGTCACAGCATATCCTGGGGTCTCCACCGGTACTCGGACAGAAAAAAAAGCTCATATAGCGTAATTCCGTATTTCTCTCACGATTTATTTAATTTCCAAATAGGTATATTCCATAAAACGCCATCAGTCAAACTATATAAGAAACTATCTAGGCATAAGCGAGCCTTCCACACAACACAGGAGGTGGTGAGACTCACACACTACAGGCAGGCAGCCTCCACCGCTTACTTCCTGGTTTGTCTCTTCCTGATCGTGGAGCACACAGGTCACTTCCAGGTCGCCGTAAGGTCACGCACTGGCGCGTTTCATCATCACAACTTCCAAATTTCTTATATAGTTTGACTGATGGCGTTTTATGGAATATACCTATTTGGAAATTAAATAAATCATGAGAGAAAAATGGAATTACGCTATATGAGCCTTTTTTCTGTCCGAGTACTGGTGGAGACCCCAGGATATGCTGTGACACCCTCCGTGACACTTAGGATAGCCGTGGCTAACATATCAATGCCCGATGTGTTCATCTCTCTGGTGAGTGTGAACCTCAAAGGGGAGTGTGACGTACGGACTCTGGTGTGAGGTGCACTTTTATCTATCACAGTAGGATCACCATCTGTGTGTCTTCTGGGACTTCTCTCACCATCTGTCAACTGTATATTCCTCGTGTGCCACTAACACATGACAGCTGTCCATAATTCACTATGACAGTAGCGCTGCTGTAATGATTATGGGCACTTGAGCTGGACTTATGTACCGTTCCTTTTTTATTACAATGTAACTTTTAATAAACTCTGATTGTGAAAAAATATATATAATTTAGTTTTTAAATATTTTATATACTTTTTTTCTAGTTTTTAAATATTTTATTGAATTTAAATACTTTTTTTTCAGTTTTTAATTATTTTATTTAATTTATATACTTTTTTTCATTTTTAAATATTTTATTGAATTGTATTTACTATTTGTTTTTGTTTTTAAAATATTTTATTGAATTGATATACTTTTTTTTGTTTTTAAAATATTTTATGGAGTTTTATTAACTTTTTTTAGTTTTTAAATATTTTGTTGAATTTTATACACCATTACGCCATCCCGATACACACAAGGTGTGAACCCAGCCTAGGGGGTGTACAGGGCTGAGAGCTGAAATAGTTAAAGATGAATACCACTCAAATGAAAAGCAAGACATTATTTTTAAAATAAAGAAATATCAAAAGAACTAAATAGAACCGATAAACATATGACCTATGTTAGAAAAACTTTTTTTTTTTTTTTAAATAAGAACACCTTTTGTTATATCTAGAGTGCCAAATAATCTCCACCAGATAGAAGATCCAGTGAGGAGACTTGACAGCTCTGACATCACCTGAAAATCACAGTATGAAGTCATCACAAACATTTACATCTCACAGGTGAGGAATGTAATCATGTATTCTTTGGAGGCAGTTACCTGTATACAGGTTCTACAGTCATCTGCAGGTAATGTTATTGTTTTATTGTCTAATATAGTTTTATGGTATGGAGAACACCCCACCCAACCACCACCAGTTCTTCAAGATAATGAATGTGCTATGTTGTAAGCCAAGGTCACTGTCGGAAAACGAAACATTCACCCTCAATGACCAAAAGTTTGTGAGCCCCCTCCAAAAGATGGAGTTTAGGTGTCTCCAGGGAAGGGTCCTGGTAGTACTTCATCATACAAAGACACTGTAGACAATTGTGCTCTTCCAACCCTTGTGGTAAGAGTTTGGTGTAGATCCTTTTCTGTTCCAGCATGACTGCCCCCCCCCCCCCCCCCCCATGTATAAAGCCAGCTCCATAAAGACATGATTGGACCAGTTTGGTGTGGAGGAACTCGAGTGTCCTGCACAGAAGCCCTGACCTCAACCCTTCTCTTGGAAGACCTTTGGAATCGGGGCTTCTCATCCAACATTAGTAGCTGCCCTTAACCCTACTGAACACTTTTGGGATCAGATCTTCTCATTCTAAAGGTCTTCAGTATGTTTGATGCCATAGAGGAACTCGAGTGTCCTGCACAGAAGCCCTGACCTCAACCCTCTTGAACACCTTTGGGATCAGATCTTCTCATTCCAAAGGTGTTCAGTATGTTTGAAGCCAAAGAGGAACTTGAGTGTCCTGTACAGAAGCCCTGACCTCAACCCTTCTTTTGGAAGACCTTTGGAATCGAGTCTTCTCGTCCAACATCAGTACCTGCCCTTAACCCTACTGAACACTTTTGGGATCAGATCTTCTCATTCTAAAGGTCTTCAGTATGTTTGATGCCATAGAGGAACTTGAGTGTCCTGCACAGAAGCCCTGACCTCAACCCTCTTGAACACCTTTGGACCTCTACCCTACCAAACACTCTTTTCTGTTCCACCATGAATCTGCCACCCCCCAGCCAGCTTCATAAAGACTTGGTGTGACCAGTTTGGTGTGGAGGAACTCCAGTGTCCTGTACAGAGCACTGACCATAACCTTACTTTTAAAAGATCTTTGGTATAAGGTCTTCTCATCCAACATCAGTACCTGTCCTTAACCATACGGAACACTTAAGGATGAGGCCTTCAGTGTTCAGTAGGTTTGAGGTCATGGATGAACTTGAGCTTTCTGCACAGAGCCCTGACCTCAACCCAACAGAATGCCTTTGAGATGAATTGGAACACTAATGGTGAGCCCAGGTCTTCTCATCCAACATCAGTACCTGACCTCACAAATGGGCACAAATTCCCACAGACACCCTCCAAAAGTCTGGAGAAAGTCTTCCCAGACAAGGGAACATGTTATATTCACAAAGGGGCAATTAATGGTCATGGTTTTGCTATGGGATGTCCAACATGCTCATACAGGTGTGATGGGTGGAGGAAGTGGAGTGTCTTGCACAGAGCCCTGACCTCAATCCAACTGAACACCTTTGGGGTGAATCGGAATGCAGATGGTGAGCCCAGGTCTTTTTTCTGGTGCCCAATGTGAGGACCAACATGTGAGCCCAGGTCTTCTCAGCCAACATCAGTACCTAACCTCACAAATGGGCACAAATTCTCACAGACACCCCTCCAAAATCTTGTGGAAAGTCTTCCCAGAAGAGTGGAAGATGTTAAAGCCCCAAAAGAGGGGAGCAACTGCATAGTACTGGCCATGGGGTAAAGGTGGCAATTCCATATTAATGGCCATGGGATGTCCAACAAGCTGATATAGGTGTGATGGATGGTCAGGGGTAACATATGTCTGTATAGAGTACCTTCTGATTAAAGAAGGCTCTACTATGGATGGATCACACTGGTTAATCTGGGATTTATTGGTTACTTTCAGCACACTATACCATAACCTGTCTGGTTCTGCATTCTTGGATGTAGATGGATGACCACCGGCACCCGCTGATCGGCTTCTGCTGTGACTAATCACAGCAAATGCGGCGCACCCTAGGCGGAAGTGCAGAATCACATATATATACGTGATTCTGCACAGAAGCGGAAAAGAGGGTCAACAATGCCCAATTCCATGCCTCACTGTGCCATCTCCATGCCTCACTGTGCCATCTGCATGCCTCACTGTGCCATCTCCATGCCTCACTGTGCCATCTCCATGCCTCACTGTGCCATCTCCATGCCTCAATGTGCCATCTCCATCTCCATGCCTCACTGTGCCATCTCCATGCCTCAATGTGCCATCTCCATGCCTCACTGTGCCCTCTTCATGCCTAACTGTGCCATCTCCATGACTCACTGTGCCCTCTTCATGCCTCACTATGCCATCTCCATGCCTCACTGTGCCATCTCCATGCCTCACTGTGCCCTCTTCATGCCTCACTGTGCCATCTCCATGCCTCACTGTGCCATCTCCATGCCTCACTGTGCCCTCTTCATGCCTCAGAGTGCCATCTCCATGCCTCACTGTGCCATCTGTATGCCTCACTGTGCCATCTGCATGCCCCACTGTGCCATCTCCATGCCCCACTGTGCCATCTACATGCCTCACTGTGCCCTCTTCATGCCTCACTGTGCCATCTCCATGCCCCACCGTGCCATCTCCATGCCCCACTGTGCCATCTCCATGCCTCACTGTGCCATCTCCATGCCTCACTGTGCCATCTCCATGCCTCACTGTGCCATCTGCATGCCCCACTGTGCCATCTCCATGCCTCACTGTGCCATCTCCATGCCTCACTGTGTTCATCTGCAGCCTCATGTACCTGATCTCCGATCTCCAGAACACTGGCGCTGTGACATGCAGTCTAGTCGGCGGCCGTGCAGTGTAACAAAGCCCCACCTCCTCCTTGTCCTCATCTGTGACGTAACACTGATTGAGTTTCCCAGCAGTGAGTCAGTGTTCCGCCTATCACGGATGAAGACGAGGAGGAGGCAGGGCTTTGTTATACTGCAAGGCCGCCGACTAGACTGCATGTCACAGCGCCGTTGTTCTAAAGATCGGAGATCTAAAAGACCCCCGATCCCTCCTTTAGCGCTTAAAAGTATTCACACCGCCAAAATCAGCGATTCTGAATACTGTCATTTTTTTTAAAATCGGCGCCATTGGCAGCCAAGTTAACCTGGAAGTGACATTGTGACAGCGCTTCCGGGATTTTACATCGGAGACCCGATCTGAGCCGAATCTGGCTTTGTTTTGGGTCTCAGCCCAGGCGGCAGACGCGCCGGCTGGTGGCTCGGGTCTCCTGGTGGGACGGGAGGCCCGGGAAGAGCAACGGAAGGTATCGGGAGGGGGAGGGACATTCCCCTCCCCCGCTCCTTTAGTATAACAGCCGAGCGGCTTTTGGCACTAAAGAACCGGCTGCCCGCTCTAAAAAAACGGTACCGGGGTGATGCCTGCAGCTGCAAATCATCCCGGTATAACCCCTTCAAGCCATGAACGCAAATTTGCGTAGGTCAGTGTGAAGGGGTTAAAGTGATTGTAAGGGTAATTTTTAATTTTTTTAAAATAACAAACATGTCATACTTCCCTCCAGCAGCTCGTTTTGCACAAAGTGGCCCCGAAACTGCTCTTCTGGGGTTCCCCCGGATGGCTCTCGCGGCTCCTCCCTGCATCATATAACCCCCTGGGAGAAGCATTCTCCGGAGGGGGTTACCTTGCGGGTGCCCTCAGCGTTCATCGTCTATAGAGGCTGAATGCAGGACTCAGCCCCGCCCCCCAGCACCCGCATCTTTGGATTTGATTGACAGCAGCGGGAGCCAATGGCTGCGCTGCTATCAATCTATCCAATCAAGAGCCGGGAGCCCGTGGAGAGAGAGACAGCGCGTCCCCGCCAACTGAATGAAGGGGTTCAGGTAAGTAAAACGGGGGGCTGGGGGGCCGGTGAACCGCCATAGGATGCATTAAGGTGAAAAAACATGAACCTTTACAACCCCTTTAAACTGTGACATAAACCGGCCATTCTGGGTGTAAAATTGACCTCATGGTCCTCAGAATGGTCGTCACGCTTTCGCCTAACATCCATAAACAAGTAATAAAGACTTCATTTTTTGGGGGGGATTTGTGATGGGAGTTATGAAGGCCATACACGGGTTGAATTGCGAACAAATTTTTTTCTTTTTCGAAAATCTTAACATTTTGTGCGTTTTGTGATCCGATGGCACCACCATTGATTTCAAAATTCGACCATCCCGGCCAAGAATTTTAACCAAGCCCTTCAAGATTCCCGGCCAAGAATTTTCACCAAGCCCTTCAAGAGGCCCGCCAAGAATTTTCACCAAGCCCTTCAAGATGCCCGGCCAAGAATTTTCACCAAGCCCTTCAAGAGTCCCGGCCAAGAGTTTTCACCAAGCCCTTCAAGATTCCTGGCCAAGAATTTTCACCAAGCCCTTCAAGATTCCTGGCCAAGAATTTTCACCAAGCCCTTCAAGATTCCTGGCCAAGAATTTTCTCCAAGCCCTTCAAGATTCCCGGCCAAGAATTTTCTCCAAGCCCTTCAAGATTCCTGGCCAAGAATTTTCTCCAAGCCCTTTAAGATTCCCGGCCAAGAATCTTGAAGGGCTTGGAGAAAATTCTTGGCCGGGAATCTTGAAGGGCTTGGAGAAAATTCTTGGCCGGCAATCTTGAAGGGTTTGGAGAAAATTCTTGGCCGGGAATCTTGAAGGGCTTGGAGAAAATTCTTGGCCAGGAATCTTGAAGGGCTTGGAGAAAATTCTTGGCCGAGAATCTTGAAGGGCTTGAAGAAAATTCTTGGCCGGGAATCTTGAAGCGCTTGGAGAAAATTCTTGGCCGAGAATCTTGAAGGGCTTGAAGAAAATTCTTGGCCGGGAATCTTGAAGGGCTTGGAGAAAATTTTGGCCGGGAATCTTGAAGGGCTTGGAGAAAATTCTTGGCCGGGAATCTTGAAGGGCTCGGAGAAAATTCTTGGCCGGGAATCTTGAAGGACTTGGTTGGTCGAATTTTGAAATCAATGGTGGCGACTTCTTTTCTTTCCAGCTCATGCGCATTTCTTTTTTTTTCCAATTATATATTTTTGTTTTTCTTTTACAAAAAAATTTTCAACATGTCCGATCACTCCAAATTTCGATTGGCCGCATGAAAACCGGCCCACTAATGGTGCGAAATTCAAAACAAACAAAAAAAAATCTTAGTTACATTTTTCCCGGAATTCGAACCCCGTGTATGGCTGGTTTTAGACGTACAAATACCTTCTACTTTATAAGGCCTGACTGCCCCGTCTTGGGTTTGGTTCTCAGAATCCTGGGTGCGGTCACATAACACCGTTCTGCAATACTCTCTATTTACTGGGAGATCTGCAAACAACCAAAGCAACTAATCAACCATTATTACCGTCCACCACCGATATACGGACAATGAATGCACGGATCTCATGGGAAGAGAAAAACGTATATTTGCAATGCATTAGCAAACAATCACCCCCCCCCCCCCCCCCCCCTCCAGCCCCCCCCCCCCCAAATGTCCAAAGGACTGTATTTAAACAGACGGTCATTGTTTAAAATAATCAGGTGTGAATGCATTCTAGTAGAGGACTTCAAGAGTGGATGACTAGTCCCCCTATGATAACTGCCCTTATAGACGGAATTATAACCCTTCCTTATCTCTGATGTTACACAATGTACAGTAAATATGCATAGTCAGCATTCTTTGACTAAAATGAGGACAATATATATTTTACAGGGGTATAAAAAAAAAAGAAAAAACATGTCACTTGCCCCCCCCCAGCAAACAACCTTGACCACTTGACCCAGGCCTTTTCTGTAACGTTTTGTTTACAAGTTTAAATTAGTATTTTTTGCTAGAAAATTACTTAAAACACCCAAAAACAACATATACCGGTATATATATATATATATATATATATATATATATATATATATATATATATATATATATATCTCACATTTATATATATATATATATATATATATATATATATATATATATATATATATTTTTTTTTTTTTTAGCAGATACCCTAGAGGAGGGGGTAGGCAACCCTCGGCCTCCCAGCTGTTTTTTTTTAAACTACAAGTCCCACGAGACATTGCAAGACCCTGACCATCACAGGCATGACTCCTAGAGGCAGAGAGGCATGATGGGATTTGTAGTTTCACCACAGTTGGAGGGGCCGAGGTTGCCTACCCCTGCGCCTAGACAATAAAATGGCAATTGTTGCAATGTTTAAATGTGATGAAGTAGCGCTATTAATAAAACAAATCAATATAGTGCTAAATAGGCAAAAATATAAATATCAAGGACTCTCACAAGCACTCCTCGTAAAAAAAAGACAAAAAAATATGTGTTCAATAATAATTGTTGCAATATTTTACATCGCACTGTATTTGCGCAGCGGTATTTTAAAAATGCAAAAAAAAACACTTTCATGGATAAAAAAAAACAAAAAACACTGAAGTTACCCCAATTTTTTTTTTTTGTATAATGTGAAAGATGATATTACACCGAGTAGATAGATACCTAACATGCCATGCTTTAAAATTGCTGTGTCCATTGACTCGGCCCTGCCCCTACCCCTCTGATCATGTGTCACAGGATTTGATTGATAGCAGCGGGAGCCAATGGCTGGATCGGATCAGCTCGGGTAAGAAAAAGGGGAGGGGCCTCACTAAGGCTTTAGAACCACTTTAAGATGGCACACACCTGCCAAATGGAGCCAAACGTCAGTACCCCCAAGTTGTCCATAGGTGATGCTCTAGAGCAGGGATATGCAATTAGCAGACCTCCAGCTGTTGCAAAACTCATGCCTCTGCCTCTGGGTGTCATTCTTGTGGCTGTCAGAGTCTTGCTATGCCTTGTGGGAATTGTAGTTCTGCAACAGCTGGAGGTCTGCTAATTGCATATCCCTGATCTAGAGCCTTTACTTGTCATTTGGAGTTGATCGTGAATGATGGCCCTAGAATTGCTCTTACTGCGCTGTACACGGCATACATTTGGGAAGGGGGGGGGGGGTTGACAGTGATTGGGCGACTTTAAAGCTCCCAGAATCCCTTGCAACACAAAGCCGACAGTCAGCTTAAACAGCAGTAAACACGGAATGTTGGGTGGATGAATGACATAACGCGCCTAATGGTGACAAGATTGATAGCTACACCTGAGTGTTCAAACATTTCTTTAGACTGAAGGTCGCAATAAAAGATTTTCAGCCAAAAGATACCAGCAACATTTTCTTAGATCTCAAAGTTAACCTTTCCAAAGTTCACAGTTATCACACCACGTGTTAGCTTAAAGGAACCCTTCCCTTTGACTGCACATACAGAATCTGCTGCCAAATGTCAACTATTCAGCATGTAAACAACTTACACGTGACAACATCAGCAAGTAAAAACTCCCCCCCCCCCTCCCCCAGACCCAGTTATCCCCCCCTCCTGGACAGCGCCATCTTACTTCTCAGGGAATATAGAAAAGAAGGAGCCTGGCTAGCAACCATTTTAAATACACCTCTGCTGTTCCCGGGACAGTCACATGACCATGACCTGTGCATTGGTCAGTTTCCAGGGGGAGGCATTTAGGGGTAGAGAGGGGGGGCTTAGTTGTTGACTTTTGACAAAAAAAGTCAACATTTGCATATCATATCATTAACAGAAGGCATCATTTTTTTAAACATTATGAAGGTATGACTATGTTTACACAGTATTGAAAACATTTGTGGATGCCTGAGCTGGGTTCAGGTGTCTCCAGTGAAGGGTCCTGGTAACCCTCCATCATACAAAAACATTGCAGACAATTGTGCTCTTCCACCCTTGTGGTCACAGTTTGGTGAAGACCCTTTTCTGTTCCAGCATGACTGTGCCCCCCCCACCCCCACCCCCTGTGTACAGAGCCAGCTCCATAAAGTCATGGTGTGACCAGTTTGGTGTGGAGGAACTTGAGTGTCCTGCACAGAGCCCTGACCTCATCCGTACTGAACACCTTTGGGGTGAATTGGAATGCTGATGGTGAGCCAGGTCTTCTCATCCAACATCAGCACCTGTCCTTAAAAATGGGCACAAATTCCCACAGACACCCTTCAAAATCTTGTTGAAAGTCTCCCCAAAAGACATAGCCTGACCAGTTTGGTGTGGAGAAACACAAGTGTCCTGCACAGAGCCTTGGCCTTGACCCTACTGATCACCTTTGTGATGAACTGGAATGTCAATGTTGAGCCAGGCCCTTCTCATCCAACACCTGTCCTTACAAATGGGCACCAATTCCCACAGATACCCTCCAAAATCTAGTTGAAAGTCTTCCCATAAAGACATGGTGTGACCAGTTTGGTGTGTAGGAACCCGAGTGTCCTGTACTGAGCTCTGACCTCATACCTCCAGAACACCTTTAGGATAAACTGGAATGCCAAAAGTGAGCCAGGTCTTCTCACCTAACATCCAACACCAGTACCCCACCTCACAAATGGGCACAAATTCCCACAGACACCCTCCAAAATCTTGTTGAAAGTCGCCCCAGAAGAGTGGAGCCAGCTCCATAAAGACATGGTGTGACCAGTTTGGTGTGTAGGAACCCGAGTGTCCTGTACTGAGCCCTGACCTCATACCTCCAGAACACCTTTAGGATAAACTGGAATGCCAAAGGTGAGCCAGGTCTTCTCACCCAACATCAGTGCCCAACCTCACAAATGGGCACACATTCCCACAGACACCCCCTAACATCTTGTGGAAAGTCTTCCTAGAAGAGTGGAGGATGTCATAGTCACTTAGGGGGCAACTCCATATTAATGGCCATGGGGGGATGGGAGGCAACGCCATAAAGACATGGCCTGACCAGTTTGGTGTGGAAAAACACAAGTGTCCTGCACAGAGCCCTGGCCTCGACCCTACTGATTACCTTTGTGATGAATTGGAATGCCGATGGTGAGCTCTTCGTCTCATCCAACATCAGTACATGACCTCACAAATGGCCACAAATTCCCGCAGACACCCTCCAAAATCTTGTGGGAAGTCTTCCCAGAAGAGTGAAAAATGTTACAGTCACAAAGGGGGTTAACTCCATCTTACTAGCCATGGTTTTGGAATTGGATGTCCAACAATCTCCGAACCCTGACCTCAACCCTACTGAACACCTTTTGGGATGAATTGGAATTCCGATGGTGAGCTCTTAGACTCATCCAACATCAGTACCTGACCTCACAAAAAGGCGCACAGGAGCAGCTCCATATCAATGGCCATGGTTTTGGAATGGGATGTCCAACAAGTTCATATAGATTTAATGGACAGGAGTTCAAAAACATTGGCCACATAGAGTATCTTCTTACCTTTTGATCCAGCCAGTAACAGTGATCTAGGGGTAGCAATGCTATAACATGGATAAGAAATTATCCACAGCATTGACACCTATTCCTCCTGAGCCCTGGTTCTAAACTACGACACCCCGTCTTTTACTCAAGTGGTAGCAGGAACAGCCCCCAACAACAGCAAAAAGAGATTGAAGTTTTTAAACTTTTGAAAGTATAGGGAATGTTTTGAACCCTTGTCAGCCTCAAAGGGGTCAGCTCTGTATTATAAACCATGGTTCTGGAAGGGGATGTCCAACAAGCTCATCAAGGCCTGATGTTCAGTTGTCCACAACCTTCTGGACGTTTAGTGTACATGCTTGGGGAGTCAGCCAACACAGTGCAATGCAGAGGATAGCACACAACATCTGAGTTGTCCAGCGAACATTTATATTTGTCGCATTTACTATACTAAGACTTTAATGAGAGGCTAGAGCACAAGAAGTCAACATTATTTTCTTAGACGTCAACAAGTTTCGCCAAAAGATAACAGCTTGGTGAAGAGAAATTCCAGGACCCAAAACCAGCAGGAGGTTCATGATCTTACCTTCAGGTCGATACTGTGCTACAATAGTCACTGTCTGTCCAGCTCGTTTCAAAGCTGCTGCGGCTTGTTCATGTGTTGCACTGCGTAGATTTACTCCATTGACCTACAACAGGTGATAAAGTCCAACATTACACAATGAAGGAACACTTTTATAGCTGTAATGTCCATAAACACATAAGGAAAATGACATATTTATGGGAGGGTTATAAAATCTGTATCTAGGAGGTTTAGAAACTACTCATACTACTACTATTACTAGGGGGGTTAACATGCTTTGGGGTAAACTTCAATACATAGTTGTTCTATTCAATATAAAAAGAGTCCCATGAAAGGCATTGGGTATGTCCTCTGATCAAAAGAGTATTTAGGCTCCAGCCTTTGAAGTGGCTGGCGCTGTGTCTTATCACCAGCCTACTCCCTGTTGCACGAGTTATAATACCTACCTGTGGCATTGCCTGACTGTTGCTGACCTCGATTGACCCTGACTACTCTTCTGCCTGCCAAGACCCCTGTCTGGACCTGTTTACTTTTTTCCTGCTAAGGCCACTGCCTGGTATGGACTACTCTTCTACCTGCCCACTGCCAAAACCTCAGGCTAGACCCAAATACTCTTCTGCCTGCCGAAATTCAAGACCCCTGCCTGGGCCTGATTACTCTTCTGCCTGCCACCTGCCAAGACCCTTGTCTGGTTCTGACTACTCTTCTACCTGCCACCTGCCAAGACCCTTGACTGGTTCTGACTACTCTACCTGCCAAGACCCCTGTTTAGTCCTGACTACTCTTCTGCCTATCACCTGCTGGGACCCCTGCTTGGTCCTGACTACTCTTCTGCCTGCCACCTGCCAAGAAGACCCTTGTCTGGTCCTGACTACTCTTCTAGCTGCCACCTGCCAAGACCCCTGTCTAGTCCTGACTACTCTTCTGCCTGTCACCTGCCGGGACCCCTGCTTGGTCCTGACTACTCTTCTACCTGCCACCTGCCAAGACCCTTGTCTGGTTCTGACTACTCTTCTACCTGCCACCTGCCAAGACCCCTGTCTAGTCCTGACTACTCTTCTGCCTGTCACCTGCCGGGACCCCTGCTTGGTCCTGACTACTCTTCTACCTGCCACCTGCCAAGACCCTTGTCTGGTTCTGACTACTCTTCTACCTGCCACCTGCCAAGACCCTTGACTGGTTCTGACTACTCTACCTGCCAAGACCCCTGTTTAGTCCTGACTACTCTTCTGCCTATCACCTGCTGGGACCCCTGCTTGGTCCTGACTACTCTTCTGCCTGCCACCTGCCAAGAAGACCCTTGTCTGGTCCTGACTACTCTTCTAGCTGCCACCTGCCAAGACCCCTGTCTAGTCCTGACTACTCTTCTGCCTGTCACCTGCCGGGACCCCTGCTTGGTCCTGACTACTCTTCTACCTGCCACCTGCCAAGACCCTTATCTGGTTCTGACTACTCTTCTACCTGCCACCTGCCAAGACCCCTGTCTAGTCCTGACTAATCTTCTGCCTGTCACCTGCCGGGACCCCTGCTTGGTCCTGACTACTCTTCTGCCTGCCACCTGCCAAGACCCCTGTCTAGTCCTGACTATTATTCTGCCTGCCACCTGCGGCGACCCCTGCCTGGTCCTGACTACTCTTCTGTCTGTCACCTGCCAGGACCCCTGCCTGGTCCTGACTACTCTTCTAAAAGCCACCTGCCAAGACCACAGGCTAGACCCGAACAACTGTTCTGCTGCCACCTTTCAAGACCCCTGCCTGGGCCTGACTACTCTTCTACCTGCCAAGGTCCCCTGGCTAGACCCAAGCACTGTTCTGCCTCCTGCCTTTCAGGACCCCTGCCTGGGCCTGACTACTCTTCTGCCTGCCACCTGTCAAGACCACAGGCTAGACCCGAACACTGTTCTGCCTGCCGCCTTTCAAGACCCCTGCCTGAACCCGAATACTCTTCTGCCTATTGTCTTCTATAGCAGTCTTCACACCATAGTTATCTCTGTTCCTGCTCTCCCTTGCTGAGGCTTTCCTGAGGGCCACAATCTGGTGACAGCTGCAGCAAAGCAGATCAGGACCATTAGGGTTTTCGTCCCACCCCCATCTACAGGATCTTTGGTGAAGACCAGCTGTCAATTAGACCCTATGCCTTGGGTAAGACCATGTCACCTGCCAGGGGGCCCCAATAACACCCTTGTGATCTCCATGGTGATCACCGGATGATCATCAGAATACCCTCAAAAGATGAGGATTCTGGAAATCCAAATTCGTAATAAACAGTAATCGACCAAAGTCCAGTAAAGTTTTAAATGAAATAATTGATCTGGACCCTTGAAACCCTTGCTTTAGGGTTCAGACACTCCCCCTTTCATCACAGCTACAATGCAAGTAGAAAAGTATGGAAAGCATACACAACATGAGAAGATACATGCTGCGCATTCATATTATACAATCTCTCATTTAAAAAATCCAATTACATTTTTTTTATTTTAAATTAGATTTTGTTGTTTTGTTTTTTTTTTTTACCATTAGTTATTCACTTAAAACCTTTATGAACATCGGTGTGGCCCCGTTACCACTTTCTACAAATTAGGTTTCTATTGCCGCCTGTGTCCCTGTTAGAGAGATTCACTCTTTCCATTTGTCCCGGTGACCCTTGTCAATGGGTCTGAAAGTGAAGGGAGAATCCAAAATTTGTGAACAGCAATAGAGGGGAAATCTTCCAATGAGGACACCTGTTCCAGTGGTAACTATCTAAGAAGGGATTTCTCTCACATTGGAGAGACATCCTCTCACTTCCTGTTGTGTAGACAGGACAGGAAGTAAAAGGACCCCCCCCCCCCCCCCATGGGACACAGATGGCAAAATAACCTGATGGGGTTTTCACCCTTCCCTGCTCTATTCAAAATGTAAAAACTGGCTTTAGATTTACTTTAATTTACGGTTAATGCACCAGCAACTCTAAAACTGAGGGTCAACATGGTGAAAATCCTACTCACAGACAGAATGCGGTCTCCGCGGCGTAACTCTCCACTGAGGTCTGCCGGTCCTCCAGCCAGAATAAAAGATACAAAGATTCCTTCTCCGTCTTCCCCACCGACAATGTTAAAGCCAAGTCCTGTAGATCCTTTGTGTAAAATGATCTTCCTCGGTTCCCTGGGGACACGACGAAAAGACATGTCTAGCTCTTAGAGGCAGGTAGATATATATATATAAAAAAAAAAACCCCACACACAATGACAACAGAGGATATAAATGAACAGTGAAAAGAGAACATTAAAAAAAGGTGTAAAAGCAAACAGGATCTGTCTGTGTCAGCTGGAGAATAGAATCCTGAAAAAAAAAATGACATCAGCAGAAAGGATGAACTCTGTTCAGCAGCAACGGCGGGAATTCGATGGAATATGGTTACAGCGTAGCCGGTCTGACTGGTACTATCCAATGAAATCACCTTTTAATGAAACCCTGTGAATAGTTTCAGGGCAGGAACCACTGCTGATTGCAACACAATGTGAACTCATATCATAAGAATCTGCTCTCCAAAGATCTGCTTCTCTCACATTCACAGCACAAGAGGTTCAGTTCCCTCTTCGTTGTTACTCGTATCTGGGATGTTCCTTAACCTGCCGATCACCTGCAACTTTCTGACTTTGGCTATGCTGCCTCTGAGCATGTCCTGTTCTCCAGAACAATTTGCACTTTTCTCATTAGGAAGATAAAAATGTAGTCACGATCTTTTATTGTCTAACTGAATATATTTTGAGGTGTGAACTTTCCTTCATGAGGTTTGGTTTCATGATAAGTGCATTCTTGAAGAAGCTTGCACCGCAAAACATTTTTTAAGTAGTCTGTTCTTTTTTCAGGATAAAACTTTGAAGATCTACACCTTGCTTCCAGGTTAAAGCAGTGGATGTTGAAGAATTTGGTAAGACCCTGAAGAATCGTCCTAAGACATGACCCGTACGGACACTTGTCATTGCCTAACAGGATATATTTTGAGGTGTGAGCTTTCAAAACCAGTTTTCATCTTGTGGCATGGTTGGATGATGAGAGCATGTTTGAAGGCAACTAAGGTTTCCAAAGCTTGCACCTCAAAAAATGTTTTAAGTACACCTTTAATTATTTTAGGATAAGCCTTTGAAGGATCTACACCTTGCTTCCAGGTTAAAGCAGTGGATGTTGAAGAATTTGGTAAGACCCTGAAGAATCGTCCTAAGACATGACCCGTACGGACACTTGTCATTGCCTAACAGGATATATTTTGAGGTGTGAGCTTTCAAAACCAGTTTTCATCTTGTGGCATGGTTAGATGATGAGAGCATGTTTGAAGCCAACTAAGATTTCCAAAGCTTGCACCTCAAAAAATGTTTTAAGTACACCTTTAATTTTTTTAGGATAAGCCTTTGAAGGATCTACACCAGGCTTCCAGGTTCAAATAGTGGATGTAGAAGAATTTGGTAGACCCCAGAAGGATCGTCCAAAAACATGACCCTTACAGACTCTTGTCATTGCCTAACCTAATCTATTTTGAGGTGTGAGCTTTCAAAAACAGTTTCCTTCTTGAGGCATGATTTCATAAGACACAAGAACATACTTGAAGAAGGAAACTAAGATATCGTCCTAAGACATGACCCGTACGGACACTTGTCAATGCCTAATGGGATATATTTTGAGGTGTGAGCTTTCAAAACCAGTTTTCATCTTGTGGCATGGTTAGATGATGAGAGCATGTTTGAAGCCAACTAAGGTTTCCAAAGCTTGCACCTCAAAAAATGTTTTAAGTACGCCTTTAATTTTTTTAGGATAAGCCTTTGAAGGATCTACACCTTGCTTCCAGGTTCAAGCAGTGGATGTAGAAGAATTTGGTAGACGACTGAAGGATTGTCCAAAAACATGACCCTTACAGACTCTTGTTATTGCCTAACCTAATCTATTTTGAGGTGGGAGCTTTCAAAAACAGTTTCCTTCTTGAGGCATGATTTCATAAGACACAAGAATATGCTTGAAGAAGGAAACTAAGGGGTTTCCAAAGCTTGCACCTCAAAACATTTTTTAATTATTCAGTTACATTTTCAGAATAAGCCCTCGAAGATCTACCCCTTACTTCGAGGTTTGAGCAGTGGATGTAGAAGAATTTGGTAGACCTCAGAAAGACTGGCGTAAAACAAACTGTACAGATTTTTAAAAAAGGTGTCATGTACAGCACACAAAAATAAATTGCTAACCAAAGTGTTTTCCTACATTTTTGCTTTCCTACTGCTAATATGGCCCAGGGCTCCACCACTCTTCTCGTTTTATCCACCCCTTGCTTCCAGGTACAAGCAATGGATGTAGAAGAATTTGGTAGGCCCCTAAAGGATCATCCCAAAACATGGCCTGTACAGACTCTTGTCATTGCCCAACTGAAAATATTTTTTGAGGTGTGAGCTTCCAAAAACTGTTTCCATCTCGAGGCATGGTTTCATAATGAACGCATGCTTAACAAAGGAAACTTTGTGGTTCCCAAAGCTTGCGCCTCAAAAAAAAAAAGTAAGTACTCCGTTGATTTTTCAGGATAAGCCTTTGAAGATCTATACCTTGCTTCTAGATTCAAGTGGTGGATGTAGAAGAATTTGGTAGACCTATGAAGGACTGTCCTAAAACATGAACTGTACAGATTCAAAAATGTGTAATGTACAGTGCTCCAAAAAAACATTTAAAAACATTGCTAATCAAAGTTGTCGACTACATTTTTGCATTCCTACGGCTAACATGGCCCACCGCTCCACAGCTCTTCACATGTTTTATCTACCCCTTACGTCTAGGTTCAAGCAGTGGATGTAGAAGGATTGGGTAGACCCTTTAAAGATTGTGCTAAAACATGAACTGTACAGATTCAAAAAGGTGTCATGTACAGCGCTCAAAAATAAATTGAGTTTGCTAACCAAAGGCATCAAATACATTTTTGCTTTTCTACGGCTAATACGGTCCAACACTTCACCACCAATTTTATCTAACCGTTACTTCTAGGTTCAAGCAGTGGATGTAGAAGAATTTTGTGGACCCTGGAAAGATTGTCCTAAAACATGAACTGTACAGTGCTCAAAAAAAGTGTACAGTGCTCAAAAATAAAGTTTGCTAATCAAAGATATCTTTGTTTTCCTAAGGGTAACATGGTCCAACACTCCACCATTCTTCTCATTTTATCTATCCCTTTTTTACAGGTACTTATATAACAGCCTCAATTTACGCAGCTCTTTACATATACATTGTACATTCAGATCTGCCCTTGAAGAGCTTACCATCTAAGGCCAATACTAGGGCCAATTTGGACAGGAGCCAATTAACCTCCCAGCATGTCTTTGGCATGTTAGAGAAAATCGGAGTACCCGGAGGAAATCCACACAGGCACAGAGAGAACATGCAACTCCTGGCAGGTAGTGTCATGTTTGAGATTTGAACCAATGACCCTAGTGCTGCTAGGTGGAAGCGCTACCCATCCTGCCCTTACTTCCAGGTTGCACTTGCTGCCTTTACTTCTAGGTTTAGGCAGTGAATGTAGAAGAATTGGGTAGACCCCTGAAAGATTGTCCTAAAACATGAACTGTCATGTACAGGGCTTATAAATAGAGTTTGCTAATCAAAGGTATCGCCTACATTTTTGCTTTCCTATGGCTAACACGGTCCATCGCTCCACCGCACTTTTCGTTTTCCTCCTACCTCTTTCGTTTTGTCCTTAGTGCCAGTTGCCACTTTGGATGCCCAATGTTTGGTGCCCTCTGATACGACATAGACGAAGAGACGTTCACCGTGAACATGAAGGCGATTCCCGAGGATTTACGACCTTTTCCTATCAATGTTCCTCTGCTCCCACAAGCCTTTCTCTTGGGACTTTTGCCCCTTGCTTGGACCCTCACGGTTCTCCTTTTCGCTTTGTCCTGCAGTCACGGCTTAAGCTGGCCCCTCTCTTACCTACCTTCAGACCCTCGTTCTATATAGCTCTTCTTCTTATCTGCCTTTGGTTGCTGTCTGAACACTTCTTTGCTTTCCCTTTCTCACTAACACATTCTTTCTCACAAAACATGCAAGGGTGTTGCTAACACCTTCTTTTTTTTTTTTTTGCTTTGTGCCTTGCTGTTTTTAACCTTTTCTTCTTCGTGTTTTAACAATGAGCAAAATCAGCTTAGGGCCTTGTGTAACCCTCACCGCCTTATAAAAATGACAGCAGTGACTTGGACAGGCCCATTAAATTTAAGGTGCCTTGTCAGGGGCCAACTGACATCTCAAGAGCCGCACACTTATTATACCTGAGTTACAAGCTTCTGCTGAATAGTTGGCATTCCGGTCATTCCAAAGGAAGTTGATTGTCATCTAGTTACAGGCTGGGATTGATCATGACACCGACTCACACACGAGGAACCCGGCTCTTCCAAACAAGCTGCTGTTTTATGAAGGGCTGGAATGACAGGTGACTAATTTGTCACTTGCAGCTCCCACAGCACCTCCCTAGGTAATTAAACTCCATGTCATGCGTCCTCCAAGCAGCTTTTGTTTCTTTACTTTAGAGTTCAACTTCATCCAGCAAACCCAACATATTTACTCTCGTCTGTGGCTCCATACCCTTCCCATTGTACGCCTGCTCTCCATGTTCCTCACACACTCTCTGCCTCCCCTCCCGTCCTTACCATGATGAGTCAGACTGCGGATATTTCCCTTTATCTGTGCCCAGGAATCTGAAAGATTTTGCCCATGCTCTTTTCATTTTGCCCATGCTCTTTTAATTACAGGTTATGCAGCTGTTGATTACAACTTCTATATCTGCTGGGCTTCATTTTTATTTAGTTATTATGGTAAGTGTAAACCCTAACTGGATGACATTGTGCATTGTAGATAATTGCACATTTTTAAATTAAATCCCCGTTGCAGATCTTCTGCAGCCCCCTTGGCATCCACTTCCTGGCTATACAGTGAGGGGAGAAAAGTATTTGATCGGCTGCTGATTCAAGAAACGATCGGTCTATAATTTTAATGGTCGGTTTATTTTACCAGCAAAAGACAGAATAGCAACAAAAATATCCAGAAAAACACATTTCAAAAAAGTTATAAATTGATTTGCTTTTTAATGAGTGAAATAAGTATTTGATCGCCGATCAATCAGCAAGATTTCTGTCTCGCGGGTGTCTTCTATACAGGTAACAAGCTGAGATTAGGAGCACTCTCTTAACCACTTCAGCCCCGAGCCTCTTTTTGAGATTTGTTGTTTAAAATTTAAAATCATTTTTTTGCTAGAAAATTACTTAAAACCCCCAAACATTACATGTATTTTTTTTTTTCAGACACCCTAGAGAATAAAATAGAGGTCATTGCAATACTTTATTTGTGCGCAGCAGTCTTACAAGCGCAATTTTATTGGAAAAAATACACCTTTTTCGAATTAAAAAATAAGACAACAGTAAAGTTAGCCCAATCTTTTTCTATATTGTGAAAGATAATGTTACGCCGAGTAAATTGATACCCACAGGTTCAAAATTACGCCCGCTCATAGAATGGTGGCAAACTTTGGCACTCAAAAATCTCCATAGGCGACGTTTAAAAATTTCTACAGGTTACCAGTTTTGAGTTACAGAGGAGGTCTAGTGCTAGAATTATCGCTCTCACTCTAACGACCGCGGTGATACTTCACATGTGTGGTTTGGACACTGTTTTCATATGCGGGCGCTACTCACGTATGCGTTCCCTTCTTTTTTATTTTTACACTGTCCTTTAAATGAAAAAAAAAACCGGGTCACTCTTATTCCTATTACAAGGAATGTAAACATCCCTTATAAAAAAGCATGACAGGACCTCTTAAATGTGAGATCGGGGGTCAAAAAGACATCAGATCTCACAATTACATAAAAATGCAATAAAAATAAATATATTTAAATGTCATTTAAAGAAAAAAAATCCACTTTAAGAGCATTGGGCGGAAGAGATGTTTGACGTCGCTTCCGCCCTCCAATGCTATGGAGCCGAGAGGGGGCCATTATTCCCTCACTTGGCATCCAGGCAGTGAGGGACGGCGGCTCCGATAAGCGGCGGAGACGACCAGAGCGCGGCGGGAGAGGGGGGTGGCCCTCTTCCGCCACTAATAGAAGTGATCTCGTGGCAAATCCGCCTCAGTGACCACTTTTATCCTAAAGAGAAACGCACGCTGTTCCTGAAAATACTGGGGTTATGGCAGCTAGCTGCTGCCAAAACAACGGTATTTAGCATCAAAGTACCGACGTACAGGTACGGCGATTTACGTGACGTGGTTAAAGGGAGTGCTCCTAATCTCAGCTTGTTACCTGTATAAAAGACACCTGTCCACAGAAGAAATCAATCAATCAGATTCCAATCTCTCCACCATGGCCAAGACCAAAGAGCTGTCCAAGAATGTCAGGGACAAGATTGTAGACATACACAAGGCTGGAATGGGCTACAAGACCATCGCCAAGCAGCTTGGTGAGATTATTCGCAAATGGAAGAAACACAATAACTGTCACTCTCCCTCGGTCTGGGGCTCCATACAAGATCTCACCTCATGGAGTTTCAATGATCATGAGAACGGTGAGGAATCAGCCCAAAACTACATGGGAGAATGTTGTCAATGATCTCAGCTGGGACCATAGTCACCAAGAAAACAATCGGTAACACACTACACCGTGAAGGACTGAAATCCTGCAGCACCAGCAAGGTCCCCCTGCTCAGGAAATCACATGTACAGGCCCATCTGAAGTTTGCTAATGAACATCTGAATTATTCAGAGGAGAACTGGGTGAAAGTGTTGTGGTCAGATGAGACCAAAATCGAGCTTTTGGCATTAACTCAACTCGCCTCGTGTTTGGAGGAGGAATGCTGCCTATGACCCCAAGAACACCATCCCCCACCGTCATACGTGGAGGTGGAAACATTATGCTTTGGGGGTGTTTTTCTGCTAAGGGGACAAGACAACTTCACCTCATCAAAGGGACGATGGGCGAGGTATGTACCGTCATATCTTGGGTGAGAACCTCCTTCCCTCAGCCAGGGCATTGAAATTGGGTCATTGATGGGTCTTCCAGCATGACAATGACCCAAAACACATGGCCAAGGCAACAAAGGAGTAGCTCAATAAGAAGAACATTAAGGTCCTGGAGTGGCCTAGCCAGTCTCCAGACCTTAACTCCCTAGAAAATATGTGGAGGGAGCCGAAGGTTCGAGTTACCAAATGTCAGCCTCAAAACCTTAAAGACTTGGAGAGGATCTGCAAAGAGGACAAAATCCCTCCTGAGATGTGTGCAAACCTGGTGGCCAACTCCAAGAAATGTCTGACCTCTGTGATTGCCAACAAGGGTTTTGCCACCAACTACTAAGTCATGTTTTGGGAAGGATTCAAATACTTATTTCACTCATTAAAATGCAAATCAATTTATAACTTTTTTGAAATGCGCTTTTCTGGATATTTTTGTTGTTATTTTTGTTGTTATTCTGTCTCTCGCTGTTATAATAAACCGACCATTAAAAATATAGACTGATCGTTTCTTTGTCAGTGGGCAAACGTACAAAATCAGCAGCCGATCAAATACTTTTTCCCCTCACCGTATGCATTTGTACCTCCCACTCTTGCCTGGACGGGTTCCTCCTGTCATGGCCAATGACGTCATAGGCGCTTGTCTCTGAAAGATTCTGGATGAACCCTCTGCACACTGCTATATACCCTTTCTAGCAAACTTTGCAAAAAAAAAAAAAAAACAGGGATTTTTAGTTCACATATATTGCAATACATGTTTAAGCTGGCCAACTGCGTCAAAGTAATCCCTCAATGGCCAGTCCCTACTCTGCTCTGCAAAATGCAAATGCTGCAGTAGATACAATGCCAATATGGGGCAGATAGACACATTGTAGGAGAGCTACAAGGTTTAGGTCTGGCCACTGACCTGCAATGCAATAGAAGTAAGATATACCTGTGCTCAAATCCCAAAAGATTTTAAACGTCCTGTATATAATCCATCAGGTGCTAAAGGGGTGTGACCATATGTCTCTCAACTATGCCGCATCTATTTAAAGGACCTATGAGCAATGCTTCTGCCTGCTTCTGGGCCCCTTTCCTGTGCACTTGTCTTCAGCCTGCTTCTTCATTGCATGGACTTACTGTGTTCCAACTTTGGCTGCCTGTTTGGATCTACTTGTCTGCCACCTGCCCTGACCCTGGCCCATATTCTAATTAACATTCGTCTCCTAAGTGTTTGTGGTCAACAGGCCCTCACCCTGGTCGGGTCTGCTTTTCATCCAGAACATTCCTATGCTGGGGTTCGAGGTCCTGCTGCTTGATCCAGTTCACTGTTCATCCAGCACAGTACTGTGCCAGGGGTCCTGCATTTGATGCACTGCATACTCCTGTTCCATGTTTCAGGCTGCTCTAGCATGCTTCGCAGTCCTAAATCCCTCTCGGCAACACCATTTCTGTCCCTGCTCTTGCTTGCTTTCCAGCAAAGGCTGCATGGAATTTCCCAGGTTGGATTTCCTGATGGTGACCACAGTGGACCATCTCTGCGTAATGTGCACTGAAATGCTCACTTGTAGTCCCCACTGGAAGCCCATGTGACAGGGCGACAATGCAGAAGCACAGTCCCTGAGAGATATAGAAGCTGGTGGTTTAAATCTCCAACACCAACCAACCTTGAACAAAATCGTCACATAATTCTAAAGCTAAGGCCACAATGTTTGAAAAGACCCTACAAACTATCTTGCATCAATAGACCTTGTAATACTGTATATACAGTAGAGTCACGTGTTTTCAATACTTGTATAGTATAGAACCTATACACACTGCAAAACTGTAGGTGATACACATTATGGCAAAAAGTATGTGAACCCCCTCCAAATGACGAATGAGTTCAGGTGTCTACAGTAAAGGGTCCTGTAAGATCCCCCTTTATACAAAGACATTGTAGGCAGTTATGCTCCGCCAACCATGTGGTAACAGTTTATGGAAGACTCTTTTCTGTTCCAGCATAACTGTGCCCCCTCTGTGTACAAAGCCAGCTCCATAAAGACATGGTGTGGCCAGTTTAGTGTGGAGGAACTCGAGTGTCCTGCACAGAGCCCTGACATCATCCCTACTTTTGGAAAGCCTTTGGTATAAGGTCTTCTCAATCAACATCAGTACCTGCCCTTAACCCTACGGAACACCTTTGGAATGAGTTCTTCTCATCCCAAAAGTGTTCAGTAGGTTTAAGGAACTTGAGTGTCTTGCAGAGAGCCCTGATCTCATCCCTACTGAACACCTTTGTGATGAACTGGAACGCCAATGGTGAGCCAGGTCTTCTCATCCAACATCAGAACCTGACCTCACAAATGGGTACAAATTCCCACAGACACCCTCCAAAATCCTGTGTACAGTCTTCCCAGAAGAGTGGAGGGTGTTATAGCCACAAAGAAGGCAACTCCATTTTAATGGCCAAGGTGGGGGTGGGAGAAAATTCCATGTTAATGGCTCTGATTTTGAAATAGGATATCCAAGCTCATATAGGCTTGATGGTCAGGTGTCTACAGACGTTTGGCCATTTATTGTATATAATAGCTCTGGTATATTGCATGAATACCACTAACACAATAATTAGTGGGATCTGAGCTAGAAGATGATAATTATTGTTTTTTCCTTAGTAAGTCGGATATTACATTCCCAGCAATAACCTTACTCTGTATCTCGGAGTTTGTAAAACAGGTTTAACCAGAACTGGTCATATTATCCGTATAGCTTATTAAATCTCCTAACAAAGCTATCCTTCTTGTTCACTGAGCCATTCTAATTGTACCCACAGCTACGGCCATACACTATAGTTTTCTCTTTACATTTTAAAATGAACAAAAATCTGTATCAGGAAAACAAAGATACCATGAATGCCATCATGTGACCAGGTTACTTTGGATACGTACACCGTGTCCCTGTGTACAAAGCCAGATCCATAGAGATATGGTGTGACCAGTTTGGTGTGGAGGAACTCCAGTGTCCTGCACAGAGCCCTGACCTCAACCCTACTGATCACCTTTGGGATGAATTGGAACATCAATTGTGAGCCAGGTCTTTTTGTGCCAAATGTGAGGCTCAACATTCAAGCCAGGTCTTCTTATCCAACATCAGAATCTGACTTTACAAATGGGCACATATTCCCACAGACACCCTCCAAAATCTTGTGGAAAGTCTTCCCAAAAGAGTGGAGCCAGCTCCATAAAGACATGATGTGACCAGTTTGGTGTGGAGGAACAAAAGTGTCCTGCACAGAGCCCTGACCTCAACCTTATGGGATGAATTGGAACATCAATTGCGAGCCAGGTCTTTTGGTGCCCAATGTGAGGCTCAACATTCAAGCCAGGTCTTCTTATCCAACATCAGTATCTGACTTTACAAATGGGCACATATTCCCAGAGACACCCTCCAAAATCTTGTGGAAAGCCTTCCCGGAAGAGTGGAGCCAGCTCCATAAAGACATGATGTGACCAGTTTGGTGTGGAGGAACTCGAGTGTCCTGCACAGTGCCCTGACCTCAACCCTACTGATCACCTTCAAGATGAATTGGAGCATCAATGGAGCATCAATGTTGAGTCAGGTCTCCTCATCCAACATCAGTACCTGACCTAACAAATGAGCACAAATTCCCACAGACACCCCCAAAATCTTGTGGAAAGTCTTCCCAGAAGAGTGAAGAATGTTATGGAAACAAAGAAGGTCAACTCCATATTAATGGCCATGGGGGGATGGAAGGCAACTATATAAAGACATGGTTTGACCAGTTTGGTGTGGAGGAACTCAAGTGTCCTGCACAGAGCCCTGACCTCAACCCTACTGATCATCTTCGACATCAGTACCTGACCTTACAAATGGGTACAAATTCCCACAGACACCCTCCAAAATCTTGTGGAAAGTCGTCCCAGAAGAGTGAAGCCGGCTCCATAAAGACATGGTGTGACCAGTTGGTGTGGAGGAACTCGAGTGTCCTGTAGAGCAGTGTTCATCAACCCTGCCCTCAGGGCCCACTAACAGGCCAGGTTTTATGTATTACCTTGGGGAGATGCAGACTAGAATACTGCAATCACTGAGCAGCAAATTATATCACCTGTGATGTATTTCAGTTATCTTGCAAACCTGGCCTGTTAGTGGGCCCTGGGGACAGGGTTGATGACCACTGCTGTACAGAGTCCTGACCTTATCCCTACTGAACACCTTACAGCCCTGGCTCCAAACTACAAAGTAAAGTAGACATACCGCCTTTTATGCAAGTGGTAGCAGGAACAGCCCCAACAACAGCAGAAAGAAGTGCTGGGGATTGAAGTTTTTTTTAAACTTTGGGATGTGTAAGGAAGGGTTAGTCAAGTTTTATTGCTGTCTGTGTCTCCATTAGGGAGTTTCACTCTATTTATTTGTCATGGTGAACATAGCCACAGAAAGTGTTGGGAAATCTAACATGTTACAATTGTCCCCGGAACAGGAAGTGAAAGGAAATCTTCCAATGGGAACACATGTTCAGGTAACACCTGTCTTGGAGGGGATTTCCCCCATACTGGAGAGGTTTGTTATCACTTCCTGTTGTGTCTCTGGGGCTGGAAATGAAGGGAAATCTTCCCAATGCAACACAGACAGCAAAAAGAAAATGGCGAAAGTTGCACTTTATTGACTTGAAATTCACGATTCATGCACATGGACGTAAAATTACTACTTTTTTATGCCTAGTGTAATTTCCCGACACTTTCCTGCACTCAAGAAGCCACATGTTCCACCCAAGTAAATGGCTGTACATGGCCAGACTCTTGTAAACACTATGCACATCTGACGTATTTTCCAGATGTTTCACATTAAACAAGTATCTGCATGAGTACGGCCACATAAAGCTATCCACTTGGATGGCGGTTTGTACGTGGCTTCCTGGGCTCATAAATGAAGAAATTACAATAGCTATATTAAATGCCTGCAAAATCTCCACGTTCATGAACCATTGAAAAATGTCAAGTTAGGCCTTCAGTGCAGGTGTCCCCTCTGTACGCCCACTGATATGAGGAAGTATGTGAACCTACAGGAAGGAGAGTAATCAAGGTGGACATCACTGGCATGGTGGTGTCCTCCAATCTGCCAGCTAGCAGGGGCCCATGGTACAGATTTTGCAGACTTGTAGGCTTTGAAAAGTGTTATACCAAGGGCGTGGATTGCTGTACAAGACTATTGGTAGATAAAATGTTTCCGATATACATTTTTGCTGTTTGGCTGGAATTACTCTTTAAAGAAAAATATGCTCTAGGGAAAATAACTTTCTGTATTCCAACAATAGCAAAAGATATATAATACTGTTTTCTTTTTTTTGGACATCCTGCTTATCCTCGAAGTGGGCTGGCCATGTCTTTGCAATACTATAACATTAGAACAGAAGATTTTCCTGCTTCTCAAAGAAGAGTTAGGGACTCATTCCTCCTGCTAGTGATTTAAAGATCTATATAGGGGAATCAGAACCTCCTTCCTCCTGCTGGTGACCCCTTTAGTGATATAAAGGTCTATATAGAGGAATCAGGACCTCCTTCCTCCTGCTGGTGATCCCTCTAGTGATATAAAGATCTATATAGAGGAATCAGGACCTCCTTCGTCCTGCTGGTGATCCCTCTAGTGATATAAAGATCTATATAGAAGAATCAGGACCTCCTTCCTCCTGCTGGTGATCCCTCTAATCATTTAAAGATCTATATAGAGGAATCAGGACCTCCTTCCTCCTGCCGGTGATCCCTCTAGTAATATAAAGATCTATATAGAGGGATCAGGACCTCCTTCCTCCTGCTGGTGATCCCTCTAGTGATATAAAGATCTATATAGAGGAATCAGGACCTCCTTCCTCCTGCTGGTGACCCCTCTAGTGATATAAAGATCTATATAGAGGAATCAGGACCTCCTTCCTCCTGCTGATGATCCCTCTAATCATTTAAAGATCTATATAGAGGAATCAGGACCTCCTTCGTCGTGCTGGTGACCCATCTAGTGATATAAATACCTATATAGAGGAATCAGGACCTCCTTCGTCGTGCTGGTGACCCATCTAGTGATATAAATATCTATATAGAGGAATCAGGACCTCCTACCTCCTGCTGGTGATCCCTCTAGTCATTTAAAGATCTATATAGAGGAATCAGGACCTCCTTCCTCCTGCTGGTGATCCCTCTAGTGATATAAAGATCTATATAGAGGAATCAGGGCCTCCTTCCTCCTGCTGGTGACCCCTCTAGTGATTTAAAGATCTATATAGAGGTATCAGGACCTCCTTCCTCCCGCTGGTGATCCCTCTAGTGATATAAAGATCTATATAGAGGAATCAGGACCTCCTTCCTCCTGCTGGTGACCCCTCTAGTGATATAAAGGTCTATATAGAGAAATCAGGACCTCCTTCCTCCTGCCGGTGATCCCTCTAGTGATATAAAGATCTATATAGAGGAATAAGGACCTCCTTCCTCCTGCTGGCGATCCCTCTAGTGATTTAAAGATCTATATAGAGGAATCAGGACCTCCTTCCTCCTGCCGGTGATCCCACTAGTGATATAAAGTTCTATATAGAGGAATCAGGACCTCCTTCCTCAAGCTGGTGATCCCTCTAGTGATATAAAGATCTATATAGAGGAATCAGGACCTCCTTCCTCCTGCTGGTGACCCCTCTAGTGATATAAAGATCTATATAGAGGAATCAGGACCTCCTTCCTCCTGCTGGTGATCCCTCTAGTGATATAAAGATCTATATAGAGGAATCAGGACCTCCTTCCTCCTGATGGTGACCCCTCTAGTGATATAAAGATCTATATAGGGGAATCAGGACCTCCTTCCTCCTGCTGGTGATCCCTCTAGTCATTTAAAGATCTATATAGAGGAATCAGGACCTCCTTCCTCCTGCTGGTGATCCCTCTAGTGATATAAAGATCTATGTTGAGGAATCAGGACCACCTTCCTCTCGCTGGTGACCACTGCCCTGACCTCAGACCTACTGAACACCTTTGGAATGTATTGAAATGAGCCAGGTCTTCTCAACAAACATCTCTATAAAGACATGGTTTGACCAGTTTGGTGTGGGGGAACTCAAGTGTCCTGTAAAGAGCCCTGACCTCATCACCACTGAAAACCTTAGGGATAAACTGGAATGCCAACTGTGAGCCAGGTCTTCTCATCAAACATCAGTACCTGACCTCACAAATGGGCACAAATCCCATCAGACACCCCAAAATTCTTGTGGGAGGTCTTGCCAGAAGAATGGAAGATGTTATAGCCACAAAGGGGGACCAACTCCATATTGTTGACCATAGGTTTGCAATGAAATGTCTCACAAGCTTATATAGGTGCAATGGTCAGGTTTCCATGGATTTTGGCCATATAGTGTATCACTTCTGCCATTTACTTCCCATAATTACTGTTTTCAATAGTTATGCTACATCCCCAATCTGCCCAGACTACACTCTCAGTGTATACCGCCACACCCAGGTAAGGCTTGGTCAGAAGCTTCAAGTCAGCAGAAAATATCATTGGTATTTGTGTGCGGTTTGTCTCTGTTTATGTGTGTGTGTGTGTGTGTGTGGGGGGGGAATAAATTAAAGGCAATGTTGTTTTCTTACACATTCACATACAGATATGGTCATCCCGTGCACATACTTCTCGTCTAATCATTTTCCTAGTTTCATTGTCACTTGAAGCTTCACATTTTATTAGCTCAAAGTCCACAGTCTGCTCACCATTTACAGACATACATTCTTTAGTTCAATGTTATTTTTAATCTGAATTATATGTGATGATCAGAACACAATAGTCTAAGTTGGTGAAGTAAAAGTAGAAAAATATATACATAAAACTATTTTTCAGAAATAAAAAACTGATAATTGGCATGTGTGTATGTATTCACCCCCTTTGTTATGAAGCCCATAAAAAGCTCTGGTGCAACCAATTACCTTCAGAAGTCACATAATTAGTGAAATGATGTCCACCTGTGTGCAATCTAAGTGTCACATGATCTGTCATTACATAGACACACCTTTGTGAAAGGCCCCAGAGGCTGCAACACCTAAGCAAGAGGCACCACTAACCAAACACTGCCATGAAGACCAAGGAACTCTCCAAACAAGTAAGGGACAATGTTGTTGAGAAGTACAAGTCAGGGTTAGGTTATAAAAAAATATCCAAATCTTTGATGATCCCTAGGAGCACCATCAAATCTATCATAACCAAATGGAAAGAACATGGCACAACAGCAAACCTGCCAAGAAACGGCCGCACACCAAAACTCACGGAGCGGGCAAGGAGGGCATTAATCAGAGAGGAGCACAGAGACCTAAGGTAACCCTGGAGGAGCTGCAGAGTTCCACAGCAGAGACTGGAGTATCTGTACATAGGACCACAATAAGCCGTACACTCCATAGAGTTGGGCTTTATGGCAGAGTGGCCAGAAGAAAGCCATTACTTTCAGCAAAAAACAAAATGGCATGTTTTGAGTTTGTGAAAAGGCATGTGGGAGACTCCCAAAATGTATGGAGGAAGGTGCTCTGGTCTGATGAGACTAAAATTCAACTTTTTGGCCATCAAAGAAAACGCTATGTCTGGCGCAAACCCAACATATCACATCACCCAAAGAACACCATCCCCACTGTGAAACATGGTGGTGGCAGCATTATGCCGCGGGGATGTTTTTCAGCAGTCGGGACTGGGAAACCGGTCAGAGTTGAGGGAAAGATGGATGGTGCTAAATACAGGGATATTCTTGAGCAAAACCTGCAGCAACTCTGTGTGTGATTTGAGGCTAGGACGGAGGTTCACCTTCCAGCAGGACAATGACCCCAAACACACTGCTAAAGCAAACACTTGAGTGGTTTAAGGGGAAACATGGAAATGTGTTGGAATGGCCTAGTCAAAGCCCAGACCTCAATCCAATAGAAAATCTGTGGTCAGACTTAAAGATTGCTGTTCACATGTGCAAACCATCCAACTTGAAGGAGCTGGGGCAGTTTTGCAAGGAGGAGTGGGCAAAAATCCCAGTGGTAAGATGTGGCAAGCTCATAGAGACTTATCCAGAGCTGTGATAGGTGGCTCTACAAAGTATTGACTTTAGGGGGGTGAAAAGTTATGCACATTGACTTTTTCTGTTATTTTGTCCTATTTGTTGTTTGCTTCACAATAATAATATTTTTTTTAAAAATCTTCGAAGTTGTGGGCGTGTTCTGTAAATGAAATTATGCAAATCCTCAAACAATCCATGTTAATTCCAGGTTGTGAAGCAACAAAACACAAAAAATACCAAGGGAGGTGAATACTTTTGCAAGGCACTATATTTGTGATTCCAGGACTTGCACAGAGCTCATCCTGTACAAAAGACGAAACTCTGCTGCCTCTATGTGTCTAACATCACAAGAATATCTCCGATTCTATGAGGGATATGTGTAGATTTTGTGGGTGCCGTGATTTCAGTAAAACTGATTTTGCTGCAAAATTTGCTGTTCAACTGATTTTGCCGCAAAATTCCTGCATTTGCCCTGAGCAAAAATTACTGAAGCAAAACGCATAATTTTGAGGGTAGTTGAGTTTATTCCATTTAGCGATCTTTGTCTTTTTTTTTCCCACGTACTTTGTTATTTTTGTATTGCCGCTTTACTGTATATGTTTTTATTTGAGTTTTTTTGCCCCCATTTGTTTTTTTTTTTTGTTTTTTTTTTTTTTAAATACAACTGTCCCTTAAAATGTGACATCAGTCTATTGGATAGATCAGCCAAAGGATGTGAGGATCAGAAGCACCATATCCCAGAAATACACAAAATGTTTACAGATACAAGAAATGGGATTTTTAAGGTGCCAAACAAACTGATATACCAACAATTAATTCATAAAATCACAAAATGTTATTATGAATATCCAAAAGTTAAAAACAGTCATAATCTAAAAACCATCATGGATAATTAATGCGGTCATAAAGGATGTACAGTGTTTTCAGCTCAATATGTTTCACCATTCAATGGCTTCCTCAGGAGACGTGTGAATCACTGTACAAAATAATTCTATACATGAAAAGAAAAATAACATATATAGGTCAAACATGTAAATTGTATATACATGTATAGAAAAATAACATATATAAGTCAAACATGTACATTGTATATAGATGAATAGAAAAATAACATATATAAGTCAAACGTAAAATAGTATAGGTATATTTATACCTTAAATACACAGACTGTATGACTAATGATGTTTAATTGATGTATTAATAAATTGATTCAGTCTGTGTATTTAAGGTATAAATATACCTATACAATTTACATGTTTGACTTATATATGTTATTTTTCTATGCATTTATATACAATTTACATGTTTGACTTATATATGTTATTTTTCTATTCACTTATAAAAATTAGTTTGTACAGTGATTCACAAGTCTCCTGAGGAAGCTATTAAATGGTGAAACACGTTGAGCTGAAAACACTGTACATCCCTTATGACCGCATGAATTATTCATGATGTTTTTTAGATCATGACTGTTTTAAAAGTGGTTGTAAACCCATTACAACCACTTTACCTTACAGGTAAGCCTAGATTAAGGCTTACCTGTAGGTGCAAGAAATATCTCCCAAACCTAAAAGGTTTAGAAGATTTTTGCAGGAATAATGGCACCGATGTCTACGGCGATGCCTCTGAGAATCATGCCTGTAGCTATCAGAGTCTTGTAATGCCTCATGCGACTTGCACTTCCTTAACAGCTAGAGGGCCGTAGTTTGGAGGCTCTGGTTTTTGACAATATGGTGACAGTAAATAAAGGAGTGGTAGCCAATGTGCTTCGGGGGCCAGAAAATCCATCTTCATCGGGGCTTGGACTTGGTATGTGGAATTGCTATATGGTTCTATAGTATGATGTTCTGGAAAGAGAGCTTACTGCAGAAACAAGCGAATGCAATAACTCAAAACGGTGTTGATGGTCCAAAACATTAGGCTAGTAAAAGACCAAGCCAGATGGATGGTGATGGTGCAAGCAAGGTTCCAGGTTTTGAAGTTCACCAAAAACTGCAAGCGGTGGGGGAAAAACTTAAAAAAAAAGGTGAAGTTGTCCTTTGAGGTATCGTGGGTTCAAGTTTTCAAAAGTTTGCGCACACGGTGTACAGAGTATGTGGATATAGAATACCTTTCTAGAATATTGTTGTTTGTCTTCACTGTGTAGCTGTGTATGCCTGAGTAGCCCTAGGCTTAGACAGCTCGGAAAGGATTCAGCTGTCGTTTGTGGAAGCCTCCCTATCTATAGGTTTAACATCTGCAGGAACTTATAATTGAATGCCCCTATTACAAGAATTCAGCCATAACACGGGCAAATTACAGAGGAATTTCAATAAGAAGCATCCAGAGGAAGCCCACACAAACACTGAGCAGAACCTACAAACTCCATGTAAGATGTTGTCACTGGTGAGGACCTTAGTACTGCCAGGCAATCCCTCTTCCTAGGTTGTACTCTGAGTCAATAGATAGATATCAAAAAACGTGGAGCGTAAACACTTTCACTCACCGCCCAGTGAAACGCACAGACTCCATTCTCTTCGGATCTCGGTGTTTGTGTGGTGGGAGGTGCAGCCTGCAATTCTTAAGCTTTCTGTCACTGTTTGTATGTTCCTGTTCAGACTTGCTGGCCAGGTAACCAGAATCTCAGGAGAAAGTCGAAGGGGATTATTCTGCTTTGGAGCAGATACCGGCAGCTAGAGGTGGCAATACCGGTGGGCTGACGGAGAATTCGGGGACTTTTGGTGCAAACATTTTTGGTATGTTGCAGCATATCCATTTGCCGATTGCAGTACGTATACCGTATATACTTTGCGGCTTGCAAGTAGTATATTGAGGTTATGGATGAAGCTATCAGCCATAACCCCAGTATTTTTTTTTTTCAGCAGGCGGCTGGCTTTCTCATAAAAGTGGTCAGAGCAGCTTATTAGCCGCTGGATTGCTATCCGAAGCAGCCGCCGCTCGCCAGTGATTATTGGGGCCTATCTTAAATAAAATCTGACTATGCAATCTAACCAAACAAATACATTTGCTATAAAATCACCTAAATATCCATAGCAACACACCGTTTTCACCAACATGCCCGAGAAATGACCCGACGGTGCAGCCCGGCTGCTCACAGAGGCGAACTGAGACGAGATCGTCTCTAATCGCCTCTATGGTCTTGGAGGACCTGAGCGACGTCATGACGTCTCTTCCGGTCTAGGGAAGAAGTAACTCATTTTTTTTTTGTTTTTTTTAAAGCAAAAGATAATACTTTTTGTTTTTTTTGATCTTTTGCTTTTAAAGGTAAAGGAGAGATTTGGGGTCTTTTTGACCCCAGGTTTCTCCATAAAGAGGACTTGTCATCCCTTATTTCTATTACAAGATCTCTCCATAAAGAGGACCTGTCATCTCTTATTTCTATTACATGAGATCTCCATAAAGAGGACCTGTCATCTCTTATTTCTATTACATGAGATCTCCATAAAGAGGACCTGTCATCTCTTATTTCTATTACATGAGATCTCCATAAAGAGGACCTGTCATCTCTTATTTCTATTACATGAGATCTCCATAAAGAGGACCTGTCATCTCTTATTTCTATTACATGAGATCTCCATAAAGAGGACCTGTCATCTCTTATTTCTATTACATGAGATCTCCATAAAGAGGACCTGTCATCTCTTATTTCTATTACATGAGATCTCTCCATAAAGAGGACCTGTCATCTCTTATTTCTATTACATGAGATCTCCATAAAGAGGACCTGTCATCTCTTATTTCTATTACATGAGATCTCCATAAAGAGGACCTGTCATCTCTTATTTCTATTACATGAGATCTCCATAAAGAGGACCTGTCATCTCTTATTTCCATTACAAGAGATGTTTACATTCCTTGTAATAGGAATAAAAGTGATAAGAAGAAAACATTTAAGGGACAGTGTAAAAATAAAATAAATAATAATAAAAAAAAAATGTAAAGTGTCCCCATCTCTTCATACTCGCACGCAGAAGTGAAAACATATGTAAGTCGCGCACGCATATGAAAATGGCATTTGTTCCACACATGTGAGGTATCGGCGTAAACGTTAGATCAAGAGCAATAATTCTACCACTAGACCTCCTCTGCAACTCTAAACAGGTAAAAAAAAATGTAAGCGTCGCCTATGGAGATTTTTAAGTATGGTAGTTTGTCACCAATCCACGAGCGTGCGCAATTTTTAAGCATGACATGTTAGGTATCTATTTACTCACATCAACATCATCTTTCATATTTTACCAAAAAATTGGGAAATATATATATATTTTTTTTCAATTAAAGTGTAAAGTAATTTTCTAGCAAAGAATACTGATTTAAACTTGTAAACAAAAAGTGCCAGACAAGGCCTGGTCTTCAAGTGGATATATATACGGGACGAGGGGCATCATATTTTCTTTGGTTACATCTGTATTGTTCTGGGAAATCATACGCTTGAATGGAAATGTCTTGTTTACTGAAACTTTCCTCTAACTCCTGACTCCACCACTGTCAATATTTTTGCGCGGTTAAATTATCCGTGCAACCAAAACTAGTTATGGGTAGAGTGGAGAAAGATTAGAGACCCTGTTGGATTTTTACTTCTACTTGATGTTTTGTTGGAGAGACTGCCCCCACTTGAGGTCCATTCAGATGATGCAGTGCCCATCTTCCGGCAGTATTTTGCATGTTTGTTAAGGCAGCCCATTCATTTTGAATTGGATGCCAGTGCACCATGACGTATATTTCAATGGACAGCCAACACAAAAGGACCACAGCACACAGATACAGTATTTCACTGCTGGACGTTGTAGGGCATCAAAGTATATTGTGAGGTGCTGGGTATGTGCCTTGGAGAGCCAATCCAAATGAGAGACGCTGCATCCCACTGCACATGGTTCCATGCGTTAACAGATGTTGTAGTAAGAAGCGGTAAATTGTGTGTTTTACTGCAACGCACGCACATACTAATAGACTCTAACAAGGGCTTCACCACACAGGATCTGAGGAACAAATCCCCTACAAAAACGAACATTAGTCTATATATGTTTAGTTTGCTGTAGAGGAATACTTTTGGGATGAATTGAAACTCTAATTGTACGCCAGATCTCTCATCCGACATCAGTACCTGTAGGGTTCTGGTAATACTCCATCATACAAAGACATTCTAGACACTTGTGCTCTTCTAACCTTGTGGTAACAGTTTGGTGAAGACCCTTTTCTGTTCCAGCATGACTGTGCCCCCCCCCCCCCCCCCTGTGTACAAAGCCAGCTCCATAAAGACATGGTGTGACCAGTTTGGTGTGGAGGAACTCGAGTGTCCTGCACAGAGCCCTGACCTCAACCCTACTTTTGGAAGACCTTTGGTATAAGATCTTCTCATCCAACTTCAGTACCTGCCCTTAACCCTATGGAACACCTGTGGTATGAGGTCTTCTCATCCCAAAAGTGTTCAGTCAGTTTGAGATTGATCGTGGAGAAAATCGAGTGTCCTGCACAGAGCCTTGACTTAACCCTACTGAACACCTTATGAATGAATTGGAATGAGTCAGGTCTTCTCAATCAACATCTCCATAAAGACATGGTTTGACCAGTTGGATGTGGAGGAACTTGAATGTCCTGTACAGAGCCCTGACCTCACCCTACTGAACACCTTTGGGATGAATTGGAATGCCAATGGTGAGCCAGGTCTTTTTTTTCTTTTTTGGTGCCCAACACGAGGCTCAACATGTAAGCTAAGTAATTTTATCCAACATCAGTACCTGACCTCACAAATGGGGACAGATCCCCACAGACACCCTCCAAAATCTTGTGGAAAATCTTCCCAGAAGAGTGGAGCCAGCTCCAAAAAGACATGGTTGGACCAGTCTGGTGTGGAGGAACTTAAGTGTCCTTCACAGAGCTCTGACCTCAACCCTACTGAACACATTTGGAATGAAATGTAACATCAACTGTCTCATCCAACATCAGTTTTGTCCTTGCAAGCTCAGGACTAAGAAACTCTACCATTAATAGTAACTCTTCATGTAAACCACACATCTTAAAATCCAAGAAAGGCTCATCCTGCTTCAAACTAATACACTACATGGCACAACCTATGTGAACACCTCTCCAGATTATTCAGTTCAGTTGTCTCCAGTGAAGGGTCCTGGTAATACTCCATCATACATAGACATTGTAGACAATTGTGCCCTTGTGATAACAGTTTGGTGAAGACCTTCTTCTGTTCCAGCATGACTGCGCTCCTGTGTACTAAGCCAGCTCCATAAAGACATGGTTTGACCAGATTAATGTGGAGGAACAGGAGTGTCCTACACAGAGCCCTGACCTCAACCCTACTGAACACTATTGGGAGGAATTGGAATGCCGATGGTGAGCCAGGTCTTCTCATCCAACATCAGTACCTGACCTCAAACTCCCACAGACACCCTCCAAAATCTTGTGGAAAACCTTCCTGGAAGGGTGGAGGATGTTATACACACAAAGGGGGTCAACTCCATATTAACGACCATAGTTTTGGAATGGGATGTCCAACAAACTCGGAACCCTGACCTCAACCCTACTAAACACCTTTGGGATGAATTGGAATGCTGATGGTGAGCCAGGTCTTCTCATCCAACATCAGTATTTGAAGGGTTCAGTTAATACTACATCATACAAAGACATTGTAGACAATTGTGCTCTTCCAACCCCCCCCCCCCCCCACAGTGACCATGACCAGTTTGGTGTGGAGGAACTCGAGTGTCCTGCACAGAGCCAGATCATCTCATCCAACATGAATACCAGACCTCACAAAGGGGCACAAACTCCATCACAAATCTTGTGCAAATACTTCCCAGAAGAAAGGAGGCTGTTTTAGTCACAAAAAGGGGCAACTCTATAATAAGGTGTAACTTTTATGGCGTAACTCCATAAGGGTGCCCATTGGGAGGAAACTCAGTATTAATGGCCATTGGGGTGGGGGGGCAACTCCATATTAATGGCCGTGGTGGTGGAGGGGCACGTGCATATTAATGGCCATGGTAGTGGTGGTTGAGGGGCATCTTCATATTAATGGTCATGGTAGTGGTGGTGGAAGGGCGTCTCCATATTAATGGCCATGGTAGTGGTGGTGAAGGGCACCTCCATATTAATGGCCATGGTAGTGATAGTGAAGGGCACCTCCATATTAATGGCCATGGTAGTGGTGGTGAAAGAACACCTCCATATTAATGGCCATGGTAGTGGTGGTAGAAGGGCACCTCCATATTAATGGTCATGGTGGTGGAGGGGCACCTCCATATTAATGGCCATGGTAGTAGGGGTGGAGGGGGACTTCTATATTAATGGCCATGGTAGTGGTGGTCGAAGGGCACCTCCATATTACTGGCCATGGTAGTGATGGTGGAAGGGCACCTCCATATTAATAGCTGTTGATCTCGAACAGGATGTCCAACAAGCTCATACAGGTGTCCACAGACTTTTGATAACATAGTACATTATGGAATGAATGTGGTAAGTTGGATATCACATGACCTGATGTTAGTGGCACAGTGGGGATGTCATGACACGTTCTCACCGTCTTACGTTACACACACGTTACACACAGTTCTCACCTGGTGAAATCTTCTTCTCCCAGCATGTGTCGAGGAACAGGAGAAAATCTAGATGGCGTGACTTGAGGGGGCTGGTATGGGGATTTGCTCTCCACACTGCTTAGGTATCCACCCAGAGTGGAGTTATGGCTTATATGGTTATCAACAGTGAAAGCTGCAAAGTCAAGAAGAGACAGGACAGGTGAGAAGTAAGGTGATAGAATTTCACAGTCTAGATACGTAAACCTTACATCAGATATGCATGGGTGTAGGTCATGCCCCCTATAGGATTAGACAAGACTGTGCGGGTGGCGCCCCCTCTAGGATTAGACAAGACAAGGGCATCTTCTAACATGAGATTGGCCCTGTGAAGGTGGTGCCTCCTCTAGGATCAGACAAGACAAGGGCAGCTTCTAACATGAGATGGGCCCTGTGTAGGTGGCGCCCCCTCTAGGATTAGAGAAGGGCAGCTTCTAAAACAAGATGGACCCTGTGTAGATGGCGCCCCTCTAGGATTAGACAAGACAAGGGCAGCTTCTAACATAAGATGGACCCTGTGTAGATGGCGCCTCCTCTAGGATTAGACAAGACAAGGGCAGCTTCTAACATGAGATGGGCCTTGTGTAGATGGCGCCTCCTCTAGGATTAGACAAGACAAGGACAGCTTCTAACACAAGATGGACCCTGTGTAGATGGCGCCTCCTCTAGGATTAGACAAGACAAGGACAGCTTCTAACACAAAATGCGCCCTCTATAGGTCATACTCACTGCTGGCATAGTCAGGGGGAGCGTAAATCTCATTGAGGTGAACTGGACCCGGCTTGGCCACTTTGAGATAAACCATATCGGACGTGTTCTTCAGAGCAGACACGGCTTCCTCGTGTCGGACATCCTGTAGGTTGCTGTTATTTACCTGTGGAAAGGTGAGTAAGAAACTGTTAGGTGGGAAGGAAATCTGCCTTCTGCCCTCAGATCTCCAACACAAGTTCCGGCACTCACCGCCAAGAGCCGGTCACCGATCTGCAGTCTTCCGTCTTTCTGTGCTGCTCCCCCCTCAATGATCTTGGTGATGTAGATGCTGTTGTCTCCTGGAATGTGTTGGTTCCCGATTCCTCCGGCAATACTGAACCCCAGCCCTGAAGAGCAATGGAAGAAGACTGCATTGTTACATCTATAAGGTACGAGTCAAAGCTTTGATTCCCTCAATTTGGAGAGATTTCCTCTCACTTCCTGTTGTGACTATGAGACAGGAAGTGAAAGAAAATTCCAAATTTTTGTTGTCCGCAGAACAGAAATAGAGGTCGTTTCTGAAAAGGGTCCTGTGCGATTTTGGGTCTGGTTTGGGTGAGAATTCAAATAAGAATTCGCACCTGAATTGCACCTGAACCGGTGAAAACCGCACCGTACTCTGGACTGCAAACTGCAACCAGACCTGTGTGACCCCGACCTTAGAGAACCAATACTGCTCAGTGGTGGGAATTTCTCCTGAGCACAAAACTTTTTACAGATTTTAGGAAGATTTGGGTGATTATTCTCCGTGTTGTTTCCGCCACCTGATGGTTACATGAAGTTATTCTGCAGCAAAGTGCAGCGAGAACAAAGCGCCCCTCACATCCCGAGAGAGGAATGATTCCCTCCGCTCCCCCATCCTCTGCTCCCCCATCCATCTCCCACACTGACCCCAATAGATGAAACCTGGCTCCGGCTTCTCAGCCCACTCCACACAGCACACAGCCCACTCCAAACAGCACACTCCACACAGCACACTCCACACAGCACACAGCCCACTCCAAACTGCACACTCCACACTCCACACAGCCCACTATACACACTACACAGCCCACTCCACACACCACACAGCCCACTCCACACAGCACACAGCCCACTCCAAACAGCACACACCACACAGCCCACTCCACACAGCATACTATACACACTACACAGCACACTCCACACACCACACAGCCCACTCCACACAGCACACAGCCCACTCCAAACAGCACACACCACGCAGCCCACTCCACACAGCACACTCCACACAGCACACAGCCCACTCCACACAGTCCACTATACACACTACACAGCCCACTCCACACACCACACAGCCCACTCCACACAGCACACTCCACACAGCACACAACCCACTCCAAACAGCACACTCCACACACCCCACTCCACACAGCCCACTATACACACTACACAGCCCACTCCACACAGCACACTCCACACACCACACAGCCCACTCCACACAGCCCACTATACACACTACACAGCCCACTCCACACACCACACAGCCCACTCCACACAGCCCACTCCACACAGCACACAGCCCACTCCAAACAGCACACTCCACAGCCCACTCCACACAGCACACAGCCCACTCCAAACAGCACACACCACACAGCACACAGCCCACTCCACACAGCCCACTGTACACACTACACATCCCACTCCACACACCACACAGCACACTCCACACAGCCCACTCCACACACCACACAGCTCACTATACACACCACACAGCCCACTATACACTCCACACAGCCCACTCCACACACCACACAGCCCACGCCACACACCACACAGCCCACTTTACACTCCACACAGCCCACTATACACTCCACACAACACACAGCACACTCCACACAGCACACTCCACACAGCCCCCTATAAACACCACACAGCACACTCCACACAGCCCACTATACACTCCACACACCACACAGCCCACTATACACACCACACAGCCCACTCCACACAGCCCACTCCACACAGCATACTATACACACTACACAGCCCACTCCACACAGCACATAGCCCACTCCAAACAGCACACTCCACACAGCACACCGCCCACTCCACACAGCACACTCCACACAGCCCACTCCAACTCCACACTCCACACAGCCCACTATACACACTACACAGCCCACTCCACACAGCACACAGCCCACTCCAAACAGCACACACCACACAGCACACACCACACAGCCCACTCCACACAGCATACTATACACACTACACAGCCCACTCCACACAGCACACAGCCCACTCCAAACAGCACACACCACACAGCCCACTCCACACAGCATACTATACACACTACACAGCACACTCCACACAGCACACAGCCCACTCCACACAGCCCACTATACACACTACACAGCCCACTCCACACACCACACAGCCCACTCCACACAGCACACAGCCCACTCCAAACAGCACACACCACGCAGCCCACTCCACACAGCACACTCCACACAGCACACAGCCCACTATACACACTACACAGCCCACTCCACACACCACACAGCCCACTCCACACAGCACACTCCACACAGCACACAACCCACTCCAAACAGCACACTCTACACACCCCACTCCACACAGCCCACTCCACACAGCCCACTATACACACTACACAGCCCACTCCACACAGCACACTCCACACACCACACAGCCCACTCCACACAGCCCACTATACACACTACACAGCCCACTCCACACACCACACAGCTCATTCCACACAGCACACTCCACACAGCCCACTCCACACAGCACACTCCACACAGCACACAGCCCACTCCAAACAGCACACTCCACAGCCCACTCCACACAGCACACAGCCCACTCCAAACAGCACACACCACACAGCACACAGCCCACTCCACACAGCCCACTATACACACTACACATCCCACTCCACACACCACACAGCACACTCCACACAGCCCACTCCACACACCACACAGCTCACTATACACACCACACAGCCCACTATACACTCCACACAGCCCACTCCACACACCACACAGCCCACGCCACACACCACACAGCCCACTTTACACTCCACACAGCCCACTATACACTCCACACAGCCCACTCCACACACCACACAGCCCACGCCACACACCACACAGCCCACTATACACACCACACAGCCCACTCCACACAGCCCACTATACACACCACACAGCCCACTCCACACACCACGCATCCCACTTCACACACCACACAGCCCACTCCACACACCACACAGCCCTCTCCACACGGCACACACTCCACACAGCCCACTCCACACAGCCCACTATACACACCACACAGCCCACTTCACACAGCACACTCCACACAGCCCACTATACACACCACACAGTCCACTCCACACAGCACACTCCACACAGCCCACTACACACAGCCCACTCCACACAGCACACTCCACACAGCACACTCTACACAGCCCACTCCACACACCACACAGCCCACTATATACACCACACAGCCTATTCCACACACCACACAGCCCACTATACACACCACACAGCACACACCACACAGCCTACTTCACACACCACACAGCCCACTCCACACAGCACACTCCACACACAGCCCACTCCACACAGCCCACTATACACACCACACAGCACACTCCACACACCACACAGCCCACTCCACACACCACACAGCCCACTCCACACACAGCCCACACCACACAGCCCACTCCGCACACTTCACACAGCCCACTCCACACACCACACAGCCCACTCCACACAGCACACACCACACTCCACACAGCCCACTCCACACAGCCCACTATACACAGCCCACTCAACACACTACACAGCCCACTCCACATCACACAGCCCACTATACACACCACACAGCACACTGCACAAAACACAGCCCACACCACACAGGCCACTCCACACATCACACGGCCCACTCCACACCACACAGCCCACTCTGCACACCACACAGCCCACTATACACAGCCCACTCCACACACTACATAGCACAGCCCACTCCACACAGCACACAGCCCACTCCACACAGCACACACCACTAACCACACAGCCCATCCCACACAGTCCATGCCACACAGCCTACGCCACACACCACAGAGCCCACTCCACACACCACACAGCCCACCCCACACAGCCCATTCCACAACCCACACAGCCCACTCCACACACCACACAGCCCACTCCACACACCACACAGCCCACCCCACACAGCCCATGCCATACAGCCCATTCCATAACCCACACAACCCACTCCACACACCACATAGCCCACTCCACACACCACACATCCTACACCACAGAGCCCACTCCACACCGCACAGCCCACTCCACACAGCCCACGCCACACACCACACAGCCCACTCCACACACAGCCCATTTCACACACCACGAACCACACGGTCCACTCTACACACCACACAGCCCACTCAGCACCACACAGCCCATGCCGCACACACCACACAGCCAACTCCACACACCACACAGCCCACTCCACACACAGCCCACACCACTAACCACACGGCCCACTCCACACACCACACAGCCCACGCCGCACACACCACACAGCCAACTCCACACACCACATAGCCCACACCACACAGCCCATCCCACACACCACACAGCCTACCACACACAGCCCACTTCACACCACACAACCCATTCCACACACCACACAGCCCACCCCACACAGCCCACGCCAAACACCACACAGCCCACTTCACACAGCCCACATCACACAGCCCACTACACACCACACTCACACAGCCCACAACACACAGCCCACTCCACACAGTCCACTCCACACACCACACAGCCCACACCACACGGTCCACTCCACACACCACACAGCCCACTCCCCACAGACCACTCTACACACCACACAGCCCACACCACACACCACACAGCCCACTCCACACAGCCCACACCGCACAGCCCACTTCACACTCCACACAGCCCACTTCACACAGCCCACATCACACAGCCCACTACACTCCACACAGCCCACACCACACAGCCCACTCCACACACCACTAACCACACGGCACACACCACATAGCCCACACCACACAGCCCATTCCACACAGCCCACGCCACACACCACACAGCCCACTTCACACAGCCCACACCACACAGCCCACTCCACACACCACACAGCCCACTCTACACACCACACAGCCCACTCCACACAGCCCATTCCACCTCCCACTCCACACAGCCCATTCCACCTCCCACTCCACACAGCCCACACCACAGAGCCCACTCCACACCACACAGCCCACGCCACACAGCACATAGCCCACTCCACACCACACAGCCCACTTCACACCACACAGCCCATACCACACAGCCCACGGCACACAGCTCACACCACACAGCCTACACCACACAGCCCACTCCACACACCACACAGTCCACTCCACACATCCCACTCCACACAGCCCACTTCACACACCACTAACCACATGGCCCACTCCACACACCACACAGCCCACACCACACAGCACATAGCCCACTCCACACCACACAGCCCATTCCACACACCACACAGCCCACGGCACACAGCTCACACCACACAGCCCACACCACACAGCCCACTCCACACACCACACAGCCCACTCCACCTAGCCCACACTGCACAGCCCACTCCACACTCCACACAGCCCATTCCACCGCCCACTCCACACAGTCCACACCACACAGCCTACACCACAGAGCCCACTCCACACCACACAGCCCATGCCACACACCACACAGCCCACTCCACACACCACTAACCACATGGCCCACTCCACGCACCACATAGCCCACCACACTGCCCACACCACACCACACAGCCCACGCCACACACACAGCCCACTCAACACCACACAGCCCATGCCACACAGCACATAGCCCACTCCACACCACACAGCCCACTTCACACCACACAGCCCATTCCACACAGCCCACGGCACACAGCTCACTTCACACAGCCCACATTACACAGCCAACTCCACACACCACACAGCCCACTCCACACACAGCCCACACCACTAACCACACGGCCCACTCCACACACCACACAGCCCACGCCGCACACACCACACAGCCAACTCCACACACCACATAGCCCACACCACACAGCCCATCCCACACACCACACAGCCTACCACACACAGCCCACTTCACACCACACAACCCATTCCACACACCACACAGCCCACCCCACACAGCCCACGCCAAACACCACACAGCCCACTTCACACAGCCCACATCACACAGCCCACTACACACCACACTCACACAGCCCACAACACACAGCCCACTCCACACAGTCCACTCCACACACCACACAGCCCACACCACACGGTCCACTCCACACACCACACAGCCCACTCCCCACAGACCACTCTACACACCACACAGCCCACACCACACACCACACAGCCCACTCCACACAGCCCACACCGCACAGCCCACTTCACACTCCACACAGCCCACTTCACACAGCCCACATCACACAGCCCACTACACTCCACACAGCCCACACCACACAGCCCACTCCACACACCACTAACCACACGGCACACACCACATAGCCCACACCACACAGCCCATTCCACACAGCCCACGCCACACACCACACAGCCCACTTCACACAGCCCACACCACACAGCCCACTCCACACACCACACAGCCCACTCTACACACCACACAGCCCACTCCACACAGCCCATTCCACCTCCCACTCCACACAGCCCATTCCACCTCCCACTCCACACAGCCCACACCACAGAGCCCACTCCACACCACACAGCCCACGCCACACAGCACATAGCCCACTCCACACCACACAGCCCACTTCACACCACACAGCCCATACCACACAGCCCACGGCACACAGCTCACACCACACAGCCTACACCACACAGCCCACTCCACACACCACACAGTCCACTCCACACATCCCACTCCACACAGCCCACTTCACACACCACTAACCACATGGCCCACTCCACACACCACACAGCCCACACCACACAGCACATAGCCCACTCCACACCACACAGCCCATTCCACACACCACACAGCCCACGGCACACAGCTCACACCACACAGCCCACACCACACAGCCCACTCCACACACCACACAGCCCACTCCACCTAGCCCACACTGCACAGCCCACTCCACACTCCACACAGCCCATTCCACCGCCCACTCCACACAGTCCACACCACACAGCCTACACCACAGAGCCCACTCCACACCACACAGCCCATGCCACACACCACACAGCCCACTCCACACACCACTAACCACATGGCCCACTCCACGCACCACATAGCCCACCACACTGCCCACACCACACCACACAGCCCACGCCACACACACAGCCCACTCAACACCACACAGCCCATGCCACACAGCACATAGCCCACTCCACACCACACAGCCCACTTCACACCACACAGCCCATTCCACACAGCCCACGGCACACAGCTCACTTCACACAGCCCACATTACACAGCCCACTACACATTCCACACAGCCCACACCACACAGCCCACTCCACAAACCACACAGCGCACTCCACACAGTCCACTCCACACAGCCCACTCCACATACCACACAGTCCACTCCACACACCACACAGCCCACTCCACATACCACACACCACACAGCTCACTCTACACACCACACAGTCCACCGTGTGCCACACCACACAGCCCACTTCACACACCATACAGCCCACTCCACAGTGTCCACTCCACACACCACACAGCCCACTCCATATACCACACAGCCCACTCCACATACCACTCACCACACAGCACACTCCACACACCACACAGCCCACTCTACACAGCCCACACCATACAGTCCACTCCACACAGCCCACTCCACACACCACACAGCCCACTCTACACAGCCCACACCATACAGTCCACACCACACAGCTCATGCCACACAGCCCACTCCACACACCACATAGCCCATCCCAAACACCACACAGCACACACCACATAGCCCACACCACACAGCCCACTCCACACTCCATACAGCCCACACCTCACAGCCTACACCACACAGCCCATGCCACACACCACACAGCCCATGCCACACACCACACAGCCCATGCCACACACCACACAGCCCACTCCACACACCACACAGCCCACTACACACTCCACACAGCCTACACCACAGAGCCCACTCCACACCACACAGTCCACACCACACAGCCTACTGTGTGCCACACCAAACAGCCCACTTCACACAGCTCACGCCACACACCACACTCCACACACAGCCCACTCCACACAACACTAACCAAACGGCCCACCAAACACACCACACTGCCCACACCACACAGCCCACGCCACACACCACACAGCCCACTCCACACCACACAGCCCACACCACTCACCACACAGCCCACACCACTCACCACACAGCCCATTCCACACACCTCACAGCCCACTCCACACACCACACAGCCCACTCCACATACCACTCACCACACCACACAGCCCACTCCACACAGCCCACACCACACAACACAGCCCATACCACACAGCCCACACCACCCACACAGCCCATACCACACACCACACAGCCCATACCACTCACCACACAGTACACTCCACACACAACACAGACCACTCCACACACCACTCAACACAGCACACTCCACACACCACAAAGCCCACGCCACACACCACACAGCCCACGCCACACACCACTCACCACACTATTCCACAGACCACACCACACAGCCCACACAACACAGGCCATGCCACACAGACCACACCACAAAGCCCAAACCACACAGCCCACACCACACAGCCCAAACTACACAGACCATGCCACACACCACACAGCCCAAACCACACACCACACAGCCCACACCACACTCCACACAGCCCACTCCACACACCACACAGCCCACACCACACAGCCCACTACACACTCGACACACCACACTCCACACACCACACAGCCCACACCACACAGCCCACGCAACACACCACACAGTCCACACCACACAGCCCACTCCACAGCACACAGTCCACTCCACACACCAAACAGCCCATACCACTCAGCCCACTCCACACACTACTCACCACACAGCCCACACCACACAGCGCACTCCACACAGCCCTCACCACACAGCCCACTCCACACAGCACACAGGCCACGCCACACAGCTCACTTCACACCGCACAGTCCACTCCACACACCAAACAGCCCACTCCACACACCACACAGCCCACTCCACACCACACAGCCCACTCCACACACCACGCAGCCCACACCACACAACCCATACCACCCACACCACACAGCTTACACCACACAGCCCACTCCACACAACCCACGCCACACAGCCCACTCCACACACCACACAGCCCACTTCACACACCACACAGCCCACTCCACACACCACACAGCACATAGGTCAACACACACAACACAGCCCACTCCACATACCCCACAGCCAATACAGAGATGATAAACAAGAATTCCAGGTGTGGATGTTTTACATCGATAAATTGCTCCAGCTTAGACCAACTTAGACCTCTGTATTACACACAGTGCCTCATACCTCTGTATTACACACAGTGCCCCATACCTCTGTATTACACACAGTGCTTCATACCTCTGTATTACACACAGTGCCCCATACCTCTGTATTACACACAGTGCCCCATACCTCTGTATTACACACAGTGCCCCATACCTCTGTATTACACACAGTGCCCCATACCTCTGTATTACACACAGTGCTTCATACCTCTGTATTACACACAGTGCCTCATACCTCTGTATTACACACAGTGCCTCATACCTCTGTATTACACACAGTGCCCCATACCTCTGTATTACACACAGTGCTTCATACCTCTGTATTACACACAGTGCCCCATACCTCTGTATTACACACAGTGCCCCATACCTCTGTATTACACACAGTGCCCCATACCTCTGTATTACACACAGTGCCCCATACCTCTGTATTACACACAGTGCTTCATACCTCTGTATTACACACAGTGCCCAATACCTCTGTATTACACACAGTGCCCAATACCTCTGTATTACACACAGTGCCTCATACCTCTGTATTACACACAGTGCCCCATACCTCTGTATTACACACAGTTCTCCATACCTCTGTATTACACACAGTGGCTCATACCTCTGTATTACACACAGTGCCCCATACCTCTGTATTACACACAGTGCCCAATACCTCTGTATTACACACAGTGCCTCATACCTCTGTATTACACACAGTGCCCCCTACCTCTGTATTACACACAGTTCTCCATACCTCTGTATTACACACAGTGCTTCATACCTCTGTATTACACACAGTGCCCCATACCTCTGTATTACACACAGTGCCCCATACCTCTGTATTACACACAGTGCCCCATACCTCAGTATTACACACAGTGCCCAATACCTCTGTATTACACACAGTGCCCAATACCTCTGTATTACACACAGTGCCTCATACCTCTGTATTACACACAGTGCCCCATACCTCTGTATTACACACAGTGCTTCATACCTCTGTATTACACACAGTGCCCAATACCTCTGTATTACACACAGTGCCCAATACCTCTGTATTACACACAGTGCCCAATACCTCTGTATTACACACAGTGCCCAATACCTCTGTATTACACACAGTGCCTCATACCTCTGTATTACACACAGTGCCCAATACCTCTGTATTACACACAGTGCCCAATACCTCTGTATTACACACAGTGCCTCATACCTCTGTATTACACACAGTGCCCCATACCTCTGTATTACACACAGTGCCCAATACCTCTGTATTACACACAGTGCCCAATACCTCTGTATTACACACAGTGCCCAATACCTCTGTATTACACACAGTGCCCCATACCTCTGTATTACACACAGTGCCTCATACCTCTGTATTACACACAGTGCCCCCTACCTCTGTATTACACACAGTGCCTCATACCTCTGTATTACACACAGTGCCCAATACCTCTGTATTACACACAGTGCCCAATACCTCTGTATTACACACAGTGCCTCATACCTCTGTATTACACACAGTGCCCCATACCTCTGTATTACACACAGTGCCCAATACCTCTGTATTACACACAGTGCCTCATACCTCTGTATTACACACAGTGCCCCCTACCTCTGTATTACACACAGTGCCCCATACCTCTGTATTACACACAGTGCCCAATACCTCTGTATTACACACAGTGCCCCATACCTCTGTATTACACACAGTGCCCCATACCTCTGTATTACACACAGTGCCCAATACCTCTGTATTACACACAGTGCCTCATACCTCTGTATTACACACAGTGCCCCATACCTCTGTATTACACACAGTGCCCCATACCTCTGTATTACACACAGTGCCCAATACCTCTGTATTACACACAGTGCCTCATACCTCTGTATTACACACAGTGCCTCATACCTCTGTATTACACACAGTGCCCAATACCTCTGTATTACACACAGTGCCTCATACCTCTGTATTACACACAGTGCCTCATACCTCTGTATTACACACAGTGCCTCATACCTCTGTATTACACACAGTGCCCCCTACCTCTGTATTACACACAGTGCCCCATACCTCTGTATTACACACAGTGCCCAATACCTCTGTATTACACACAGTGCCCCATACCTCTGTATTACACACAGTGCCCAATACCTCTGTATTACACACAGTGCCTCATACCTCTGTATTACACACAGTGCCCCATACCTCTGTATTACACACAGTGCCCAATACCTCTGTATTACACACAGTGCCCCATACCTCTGTATTACACACAGTGCCCCATACCTCTGTATTACACACAGTGCCCCATACCTCTGTCTCCTCATTCGATAAGCTCAGACCAGCATCTCTAATCCCAAACTCCCAATCCTAAAACCTCCCCAGTCCTAAAAACTGCATTCCCAATGACATGTTCAAGGAACAGCCACATGTTTGCTGGTCATCCTCCACTTCCCAGCATTCTCCATACTCACCTTTAGGACCTTTTAGTAGATTGACCTCCACAATGGTCTCTGGGGGACTTTGTCTGCGTCGGACTAGCAGCCTCACTACTGGCCCGGCCTCCTTCAGAGCCTCCACCGCTTTACTGTGAACCACCTCCGTCACATCCACATCGTTCACCCGCAGAACGCAGTCCGTCACCCTGCACACAGGACACAATACTGATTATACACTGCTTACTACTGGTTATGGTATATACTGCTTACTACTGGTAAAGTATTCATACCCCTTGAAATTCCCCACACTTTGTCATGTTACAACCAAAACCGTAAATGTATTTTATTGGGATTTTATGTGATAGACCAACACAAAGTGTCACATAATTGTGAAGTGGAAGGAAAATGATAATTGATAAAAATAAATATGTGAAAAGTGTATGTGGGGGAGTGCATTTGTATTCAGCCCCCTTTACTCTGATACCCCTAACTAAGATCTAGTGGAACCAATTGCCTTCAGAAGTCACCTAATTAGTAAATAGAGTCCACCTGTGTGTCATTTAATCTCAGTATAAATACAGCTGTTCTGTGAAGCCCTCAGAGATTTATTAGAGAACCTTAGTGAACAAACAGCATCATGAAGGCCAAGGAACACACCAGACGGATCAGGGGTAAAGTTGTGGAGAAGTATAAAGCAGGGTTAGGTTATAAAAAAAATCTCTCAAGCTTTGAACATCTCACGGAGCTCTGTTCAATCCATCATCGGAAAATGGAAAGAGTATGGCACAACTGCAAACCTACCAAGACATGGCCGTCCACCTAAACTGACCGGCCGGGCAAGGAGAGCATTCATCAGAGAAGAGCCAAGAGGTCCATGGTAACTCTGGAGGAGCTGCAGAGATCCACAGCTCAGGTGGAGAATCTGTCCACAGGACAACTATTAGTCGTGTTCTCCACAAATCTGCCCTTTATGGAAGAGTGACAAGAAGAAAGACATTGGTGAAAGAAAGTCATAAGAAGTCCTGTTTGTAGTTTGTGAGAAGCCATGTGGGGGGCACAGCAAACATGTGGAAGAAGGTGATCTGGTCAGAGGAGACCAAAATTCAACTTTATGGCCTAAAAGCAAAACGCTATGTGTGGGGAAAACTAACACTGCACATCACCCTGAACACACCATCCCCACCGTGAAACATGGTGGTGGCAGCATCATGTGGTGGGGATGGTTTTCTTCAGCAGGGACAGGGAAGCTGGTCAGAGTTAATGGGAAGATGGATGGAGACAAATACAGGACAATCAGAAGAAAACCTGTTATGCACATAGGGCCAGACTTTTCGACCAAACTTGTCTGAGGGAATAAATCCGTTGGACAATTCGACCGTGTGTGGGCTTCATCGGAACTGCAGCGGACCTTTTCTGTCGAAAATGTGACGGACTTTAGATTTAGAACATGTTTCAAATCTTTCCGACGGACGTATGCTAGTCCGACGGATGAAAACCGACGTTAGGGCAGCTATTGGCTACTGGCTATGAACTTCCTTATTCTAGTCCGGTCGTACGTCATCACGGTCAAATCCGTCGGACTTTCGTTTGATTGTGTGTAGACAAGTCCGATTTGACAGAAGTCCATCGAAAAGTCAGTCAAAAGTTCGTTGAAAAGTCTGACATGATTCAGTCCGTCGAAAGTCCGGTCGTGTGTACACAGCATTAGAGTCTGCAAAGACTTGAGACTGGGGAGGAGGTTCACCTTCCAGCAGGACAACGACCCGAAACATACAGCCAGAGCTACAATGGAATGGTTTAGATCAAAGCATATTCATGTGTTAGAATGGCCCAGTCACAGTCCAGACCTAAATCACATTGAGAATCTGTGGCAAGACTTGAAAATTGCTGTTCACAGACGCTCTCCATCCAATCTGACAGAGCTTGAGATAATTTACAAAGAAGAATGGGCAGAAATGTCCTCTCTAGATGTGCAAAGCTGGTAGAGACATCCCCAAAAAGACTTGCAGCTGTAATTGTAGAGAAAGGGGGTTCTACAAAGTATTGACTCCGGGGGGCGCCATACAAATGTCCCCCCCCACACTTTTCACATATTTATTTGTATCATTTATCATTTTCCTTCCACTTCACAATTATGTGCCACTTTGTGTTGGTCTATCACAGGGGTAGGCAACCTTTGAGCACAGTGTGTCGAAAAATGTTTTCAAAGAAATTGAGCGTGCCGATTTTATAACAAAAAACATCAACTTCACACTTTCAATCACGAAAAGGATTTTTTATAAAGTAAATGCTGTAAACTACTTGACCAGTAGTGAGATATTAACATCCTGCACCTTCACACCTCAGATCACTGTCCCCCCTGCACATCTGCCCCACCACTGTACCACCCTGCTCTTCTGTCCCACCACTGTACCACCCTGCTCTTCTGTCCCACCACTGTACCACCCTGCTATTCTGTCCCACCACTGTACTACCCTGCTATTCTGTTCCACCACTGTAAACCCCTGCTCATCTGCCCCACCACTGTAACCCTCTTTCTAATCTGCCCCTCCAACTATCCCCCTTTCTCATCTGCCCCACCACTGTACCTCCCTGCACATCTGCTCCACCACCGTACCCCCATGCTCTTCTGTCTCACCACTGAACCATCTTCTCACCTGTCCTAACACTGAACTTATCTGCTCATCTGCCCCACCACTGTAACCCCCTTTCTCATCTGCCCCACCAATGTACCTCCTGCACATCTGTCCCACCTCTGTTCCCCCTATTTATCTGTCCTACCAATGTACCCTCCTGCACATCTGTCCCACCTCTGTTCCCCCTATTCAACTGTCCTACCAATGTACCTCCTTTCACATCTGCCCCACCGATGTACCCCCTGCTCTTCCATCCCACTGCTGAACCCCTCTTCTTATCTGGCCCAACACTGAACCCCCCCCCCCCCCCGCTCATCTGTCCCACCACTGAACCCCCTCCTGCCCATCTGCCCCATCACTGTAACCCCCTGCTCATCTGCCCCATCACTGTACCACCCTGCTTTTCTGTCCCACTGCTGAACCCCCTTCTCATCCCTCCCACTACTGTACCTCCTGCACATCTACCCCACCACTGTACCCCCTTGCTCTTCTGTCCCACCACTGTAACCCCTCTGCTCATCTGCCCCATCAATGTACCCTTTTTCTCATCTGCCCCACCACCCTGCACATCTGCTCCACCGTTGTATCCCCCTGCTCCTCTGTCTCACTACTGAATCACCTTCTCACCTGTCCTAACACTGAACTTATCTGCTCATCTGTCCCACCACTGTAACCTGCTTTCTCATCTGCCCAACCAAAGTACCTCCTGCACATCTGTCCCACCTCTGTTCCCCCTATTCAACTGTCCTACCAATGTACCTCCTTTCACATCTGCCCCACCGATGTACCCCCTGCTCTTCCATCCCACTGCTGAACCCCTCTTCTTATCTGGCCCAACACTGAACCCCCCCCCCTGCTCATCTGTCCCACCACTGAACCCCCTCCTGCCCATCTGCCCCATCACTGTAACCCCCTGCTCATCTGCCCCATCACTGTAACCCCCTGCTCATCTGCCCCATCACTGTACCACCCTGCTTTTCTGTCCCACTGCTGAACCCCCTTCTCATCCCTCCCACTACTGTACCTCCTGCACATCTGTCCCACCTCTGTACCCCCTGCTCTTCTGCCCCATGGCTGTAACCCCCAGCTCATCTGTCCCACAATGTACCTCCCTTCTCCTCTGCCCCACCACTGTACCCCCCCTGTACATCTGCCCCACCTCTGTACCCCCTGCTCTTCTGCCCAACCACTGTTTCCAGGGGGAGAAGGACTTAATTGGCCACTGCTAAAGCCAATCACAGTCCTGCAATCAGGTGACAGTTTGTGGAATTACTGTTGAGCTTCTGGGAACTTTGTTGAAATTATTCTGGAACCTCTGCATCACTTACTACTGAACCCCGGCACTCTGTGTCCTTTTAAGCCACAGCCAGTATTCAGCGCAATAAAAGTCACACCCAACTTTTGCTGCGGTGCACCGCACTTTTTCTCAGCTGCGGGGGCCCAACTTATGATCCTGCACACAGTCCCGCTGCTTTCAGAAAATACCCCTGACCTGAGCTCATAATTGCGCATCCATTTCAGATGCTTGTATGTGACATCACATACATCCCATACATCTCATACATCCCATACATCACATACATCTCATACATCACATACATCACATACATCCCATACATCCCATACATCTCAAACATCCCATACATCTCATACATCCAATACATCACATACATCCCGTACATTTCATACATCACATACATCCCATACATCACATACATCTCATACATCACATACATCCCATACATCACATACATCACATAAATCACATACATCTCATTCATCCCATACATCTCATACATCTCATACATCCCATACATCACATACATCCCATACATCTCATACATAACATATATCCCATACATCCCATACAAGCACGCGGGCTGGATGTGAGAGTTGGATCAGCAGGATGAGTGTGCCAGGACAGGTAGATGTGTCTCATCTCTGCTTCCTTTCACCACTCTGCATATCACACATATCATAGATGAGAAGAGGGTACAGCGGTGGGGCAGATGAGCAGGAGAGTACAGTGGTGGGGAAAATATGCAGAAGGGGTTTAGAGGTGGGACAGAAGAGCAGGAGGTACAGTGGTGGGGCAGATGTGCAGGAAGTACTTTGGTGGGGCAGAGGAGAAAGCGGGTTACAGTGGTGGGGCATATCGTAGATGAGAAGAGGGTACAGTGGTGGGGCAGATGAGCAGGAGAGTACAGTGGTGGGGAAAATGAGCAGAAGGGGTTCGGAGGAGGGGCAGAAGAGCAGGAGGTACAGTGGTGGGGCAGATGTGCAGGAGGTACTTTGGTGGGGCAGATGAGAAAGCAGGTTACAGTGGTGGGGCAGATGAGCAGATAAGTTCAGTGTTAGGACAGGTGAGAAGGTGATTCAGTAGTGAGACAGAGGAGCAGGGGGATACAACGGTGGAGCAGATGTGCAGGAGGTACTTTGGTGCGGCAGATGAGAAAGCGGGTTACAGTGGTGGGGCATATCATAGATGAGAAGAGGGTACAGCGGTGGGGCAGATAAGCAGGAGAGTACAGCGGTGGGGCAGATAAGCTGGAGAGTACAGAGGTGGGGAAAATGAGCAGAAGGAGTTCAGAGGTGGGACAGAAGAGCAGGAGGTACAGTG